>NW_021620771.1:3375865-3400562 GCF_004785775.1 Grammomys surdaster | reverse complement strand
CTTTTTTCCTTTCTTTCTTTCTTTCCTTCTTCCTTCCTTCCTTTCTTCCTTCCTTCCTTCCTTCCTTCCTTCCTTTCTTTCTTTCTTTTGGATTTACTTTTATGTTTCGCATGTGCTTTGTCTTTGTGTATGTATATGAATCACCTGAATGCCTGGTACCCAGGAGACCAGAAGGGAGTGTTGAATGAGAACCAGAGTTGTAGCTAGTTGATCTGAACCCAGGTCCTCTGGAGGAGCAGTAAGGGCTCTCAGTGGGTGAACCACAGCTCCAGCCCCTCCCCCTCCCATCTCAAAAAGCTTAGCAGTTTCTTTGTATAACAGTGAGCCAGGCAGGAGGGATGGCTCAGATGGTAAAGTCTCCCTACAGTAATGTGGACATGGAGTTCGAAACTCAGGACTGATGGAAAAGGCCCTACTCTGGGAGTGGTAGTGCATGTCTGTGAGGCCAGTGATGGAGAAGGACAGGCAGGGGTGCCGGGTCCCTGGGGTTCATGGCTAGCTAGCCTCGTTACATAGTGAAAGTTTCAGGCCAAGAGAGACTATCTCAAGGAAAAGGAAGCTGGGGAGGGGCTCTCCTCTGATTGCCACAAACATGTCCACTCACATTCACACACGCGCACATTCAGGGTTAGACCTTAAAGCTATGTGTGGGAATGGCATGGAAATCCAAGTCAACCCAACCTGGGCATGAATGTCAGAGTAAGTGAGAAAGGAGCCGGCGAGCGGACAAAGGAAGCAAGTCACACAATGGGAGGAAAAGGAAGCGACCGCTCATGACGGGGTGGCAGGGGCATCTTACAGCCAGGCACATGGTGGCCACTCCTTTCCAGCCCTCTTGGTGACTCATGCCCAGGGAGGCAGGCAATGAGACGAGCGGCTGGTCAGAAGGCCTGCAATCACTGTTCTTGAGTTCCAGGACTGTCTCAACCCATTGTCCCAGCTGGGCTGGGCCCTAGGGTGGACTTGGAGGTGGCTCTCTGGTTGTCTGTGCTGCACATTGAACCAACTGGTAAAAAGAGCCTTGAGGTGTGCTGACTGGGGCCAGCCAGAGTCCTGGGCCTAACCCTAGTTTCCCTGTGTGAGGGAGGGAGGGTGCCTCTGGTTCCCGGGTGGGCAGTAGTGTTTGTGGCCACAGTGCTTCTTCTCTAGTTGGGGGTGACTGAGGGAACCACTGCTCCCAGCAGGCAGGGCCACTGTGACTCCTACGCTCTCCTGTTTTTACTCACTTGAAGCCTCAGTGTGTGTGGGCATGCGAGTGTGTTTGCGTGTGCATGTTTGTGTGTGTGTGTGTTGTCTATGCTTGGCTCTGTGTCAGGCATTAGGGACACAGGTCAACAGAGTGGAGATAGTTTTTCCACTCTGGTGGGAAGGGGTGGGTAGAAACAGGTCAGTGGTCATAAAGATGTTTCATTTTGTTTTGTTTTGTTTGAGATGAGGGTCTCAGGCAGCGCAGGCTGGCCTTGAACTTCCATTGTAGCCAAAGGTGACCCTGACCCTCCATATCTGATCTTCCTGCCTCTACCTCCCAAGTGCTGGGATTAGAGGTATGCTCATTAAGTGTTCCATTGGAGAAATGGGAGTGTGTGTATAGCAGGACCATAGGATGAAGGAGCCCTTTAAGGAGTGGGTTGGGGTAGACATGCTTAAAGATAGTGTGGAGAGGTGCGGGACCTGGCAGGGGAGGTTGAAGAGGGGTTTTGGGAGTCCAGATTTAGGGACGTGGCAATGATTTGAGAGTCAAATCCTTGGAGATATGTCTGGGCAGGCGATGTGGTCAGTGACTTCCATCTCTGCCCTGTCTCTCTGACTATGGAAGGCAGCAGAGTTGGGGGTACTTGAATAGTGACTCCCCTTAAAGCAAGAGTCATATGACTTTACTTCTCAGGAGACAGACTAAGTGCAAAAGGAAATCACCTAGGCCAGAGGCTTTTGTCCTGGTAATTGATCCTTGAGACTGGTTGTCTCAGAAGGTGCATTCCCATACATAGCCACAAGGTGGCGACAGAGACCAGGTTTGCCTTTTGTTTTTAATAATTTCAAAGTTAGGAAAGTTAGGAGAATAACTCCTCCAACACCTTACATCAGATCTGTCATAGCCTAACGTTCTGCAGCTCCCACTCACCAACAACACGCAAGCCTCCCCCGGGTAACGCAGGCAAGTACACAGGTGATCTGTGGCAGTAATGATACTTCGATTAGACTTCCCAAATCCCACTCTAAAACCAGGAGTCCGCACCATGTGTTTCATAGTGTGTTTGCCCCAGTCGGGAAGTTCTGAGACTGTCATTTAGATGTTACCTTTTTTGTTGTTGTCGTCTTTAATTTTTTTTTTTCAGATTTAATTCAACTTACTAAGTTTTCTTGGGCTGATTTAAACTTTAATATTCCACATATGAATTTTAAGGGGTGTGTCTGGGGATTTAGCTCAGGGGTAGGGCAATGGCTTAGCACGAACCAAGACCCTGGAGACAGCTACTCTCATTTTGGGATTCTGGGAAGGAGCCTTTGACCAAGAAAGACCTGATGTTCTATTTGCCTCACATTGATCTTTTTCTGCACACCTGCAATCCCAGCACTTGGGAGACTGAGGCAGGAGGACCACTATGACTGTGGCACCAGTTGGGGCTACAGAGTGAAACCCTGCCTCAAAATTAATAGGTAAGTTAATATTAGTTTTGAAGCCCTAGCATTGTTTGCACATGCGTGCATGTGTGTGTGCATGCATGGTATGTTGTGTAGAGCCCTAGTAAGACTCTGTGTGTGTGTGTGTATGTGTGTGTGTAGGCTCAGTATAGGATCTTGATCTTGGCTTGCTGTGGCCAAGCCTCTCTGTGCCCCCCATGCACCTGCTCCCCATGCTCTGAAACCTGGGTGGCAGGCTGCGGGCCAAGACTTTGTGACCATCATTCCCACAGTTGGAAGGTTGTTTTGTTTTGTTGAGACAGCTTTTACTGAAGCTGGAGCTCCATGGCTGGGCTAGACTGATGGACCAGGGAGCCCCGGGGAGCCCAGGGTGCCTTCTGTGTCTACCTCTCCATCCCTGGAATTACAGGTGGGCAAAGATACAGAGCCCAGCTTTAAGTGGGCCCACCTAACCATCTCCCCAGTCTGATAACAAATCCTGATTCATTATCTGGTCTGATGGAACAGCAGAAATGTAGGAGTCTGAGAGTCAAACTGCCAACCATGTTCTAGGGCAGCGCCTTGTCCGCAAGAGGCAAGCAGGCAGAGCAGAGCTCTGGCTTGGCAGAGCAGCTTGGCTGTGTCCTCAGCACCTGCAGGCTCAGAAGTTGATCAGCAGGATTTGATAAACAGTGGGCTTTTAAGTTCTACTCTCAAGTAGAACACCTGTGTGTGCTACATACTGCCTTACACACTGGGGACAGAGCCACAAAAGACAATGCCTCAGAGCCAGTTGAGCCCATGTGTATTTATTGGCAAGTTTTTGTCCTTTGTGGCTGGGAAGTGCCTTTGCCATCTCTATGGTCAGAATTTTCTGACATACACAGATTTTGGGGGCTCCCAGACTCACTCAAGAGCCAAGGCTGCTCAGGGAAAGCCCACATCTTGACTGCTTGGTCTTTTGTGGGGTCAATAACAGAGAGAACACATTCTGGAGTGTTGGTGAGTAACATTGGTACCTGACCACAAGGTCTTCTAATAAAAAGCCTCTTGGCAGGTGCTGGAGTAGGCGGCTTGTGACTGTGGGACTTAACCTTCCATGAGGGAGCCAGCTACTGTTGCTCATGACTTGCTGCACTTCTTAGTAGGCTCTGTCACTCCTGACTTAAACCCTCCTGAAACGGTAAGCACATTCTAGATAAGCTGGATTATGTCAAATGAAACCGGGATTTTTGTTTGTTTTCACATAGGGTCTTACTACTCAACCCAAGCTGTCTTCAAACCTGCAATCCTCCAGAGTTGGCCCCTTATTAATGGGGTTACAGGCATATGCTACTCTTGCTGGGTGAGTCTTCTTTCTTCTCTGTCTCTCTCTCCTTCTCCCCCTCCCTCCATCCTTTCCTTCCATTCCTCTCCCCCTGACTCTTTCCTTTCTTCTTTCTTTTCTTTTTCTTATTTCAGAACAGAGGAGCTTGAGATGGCTTGGTGGTATATGCCTTTAATCCAAGCACTTGAGATGCAGATGCATGCAGATCTCTGAGTTTGAGGCTAGCCTGGTCTACAAAGCAAATTCTAGGACTGCCAGGGCTACACAGAGAAATCCTGACACTAGATAGATAGATAGATAGATAGATAGATAGATCAGATTTTTTTAAAATTGAGGGGCTGGAGAGACGCTTGGCTCAGAAGTTACAGGGGACCTGAGCTTGGTTCTAAGCACTTGGGTGGCTCACAGCCAGATTCAGAGAAGGAATGCTTCTGGTCTCCATGTGGGCACCTGTATTTGTGCACATACACACCTCACCTCCATATATTTATAATTAAAAATAAAACTAAGGTCTGGAGAGATGGTTTGTTGCTTAAGAGCATGCACTGCTGTTTCAGAGAACCTGAGTTTAGTTCCCAGCACCCATGACTCCAGCTTCAGGGGATTGTAAAACCTCTTCTGACCTCTATGGTCACTACACACATGAGCACACACTATAATCAGTGCTGTGTGCGTAAACAGACATACACAAACACAATTAAAATTAAAATTAAATTTAAAAATCTTTTAATTACATATTTTTTTGAGCCGTGGTCCTACTGTGCAGTTCTGGCTGTGGAATTTGCTATGTAGCGAAGGCTAGACTCAAACTCTTAAGAGAGATCTGTCTGTCTCTGCTTCCAGAATGCTGGGTTTATAAATGTGTGCCTCTATGCCTGTCTTGAAAAATAATTGAATTGAATTCTAAAGCCATATGATGTAGTACTGCTCATCTTGTGATCCCAGCACAGGGACAGCGAAGGTTGGAAGCATGGGAATCCAAGGTCATCCTCAGCTACGGAGTGAGTTAAACGCCAGCCAGAGGTAGCTAAGATGGCATTATCTTTTAAACGTGAATTATTTTCTTATAATGACTGTTACCTCCTTGTTTGGAAGGCGAGGAGGAGGAAGTGGCAGATTTTTACCTCCCTTCCTTATGGTAGTTACAGGGGGCAGGGCCAAAGCCTGCACGTAGCATTTTGCAACCATTCTGCGGATTTGAATGACATGAAAAACTGGTTACTGGTTCCCTTTGAAAGGCTGTAATTGCCTTTAAACCTATGGTTGGGTTATCTCTTAACACTTTCAGTGGCCGTCTCTTGTGGCCAGGTAAGTAAACCTTGAGCATGGCATTCAGTGTCTAGTTTTGAATTTAAATTTTTCAGTACTAGGGATGGGACCCAAAGCCTTGTGCATCCTGGTCAGTGCCAACCGCTGAGCTAACATCCCAGTCAGCACTCACCATTCCTTGCAGCTTGGTTCCTGCTATGGCTTTTCACTTCACAGGCACTTGCTTCAGCTCTTCATCTTGACCCCCTCAGCCTGTGGTTTGCTGACCCGGTTCCTCTAATTTATACCCCCTCCTGAGCCATTTTGGCCCATCTAAACCCCAGCTCCTCAGGCTGCTGTGTAGCTCGGTGCTCAAGTGCTGGCCTAGCATGTGTGGAACCTTGAACTTCAGCCTCTTACATCCTAAAAGGGATTAAAAACCAAACTGTGAACCACAAAGCATCACCTCTCAGCCCCTCACTCTGCAGCCTCCACTGAGCTGCTCCCTCTCACCTGCTGAGAAGCTGTCTTCCTTCTCCCTCCCACACATAGCCTCAGCACTCATTCCTTCCGACTCAGCTCCTGTCCTGAGGTCGGCACCCTGCTGCAGGTCAGTCAGTCTTGCACAGATTGCTCTGTAGCTGTGGGGGTCAAAGGACACCAACTGCTGATGTCACACCTGTCTGGCTTACCAGACCTACACTCCCAGGCTGGAAGAACTTGAAGGGTCCAAACTCATTCAGATTCTGCCCCAGATAACCTCAGACATGGTCCAGCACAACCTAGCATAGGACACTGTGAAGTCTTTATCTCACTGTCTGTCATGGGCATTTCTTCTTTGTTTAAAAAATGTGTGTATGAGAATACATGTGTGTGTCTGTGTGTATGTATGTCTGTGTGTGTGTGTGTGTGTGTGTGTGTGTAGGTCAGGCGACCATCTGTCCTATGTATTGTTGTTCCTCAGGTGCCATTCAACCTTACTTTTTTGATGGCCTCCCACTGGCCTGGAGCTTGCCAACTCTGCCAGACTGTCAGGCCAGCAAGCCCCAGGAATCCTGTTTCCACTCCACAGTGCTAGGATCACACGTGTGTGCCACTACACTTGGCAATTTTAACACATGTGTTTCAGTAATCAGGTTCTTTTTATGACTGAGCATCTCCTACCACTGCTTTTACCATTCTGTATTTTTTTTTTTTAAGTATTGGCTACGGAACCCAGGGTCTTGCTAGGCAAGTGTTCCAGCCTATGATACACCCTTTGTTTTGTTTCTCCATCCCCAATGGATTATCATTATGTAATCATATTGCAACAGGCTGCTTTTGAATTAATTCTTTTGAATGCTGGGATTACATATGTGAGCTATCATACTTGGTTACCCATGTAACGCCACCTGGGACAGAACTGAGGAACCTGCATGCGGACTGACACTTCCTCCATGTCAGTTGCTCTTGACTAAGCAATGAAGCCATACAAGAGTGCCAGCTATTTATTTAGTTTGGCCCATGGTTTAAAGACAACTCATTTGAATCTTTCAGGTGAGGCAGACCTCTAGCTGGCACCCCCTTAATGTGTCTTCTGTATCATAGCTTCTCAGATATGTTTTGTTCTATTTTTGTTGTTGTTTGGAGACAAGGACCCATGTTGGCCTGGTTGGCTTTCTAAGTCATTCATTTATTTTTGAGATAGGGTCTTATTATGTAGATCAGGTTGGTCTCAAACTCTCTGAGCTCCATCTGCTTCTGTCCCCCAACCCCTAGTGCAGGGGAGTTAAAGGAGTTAAAGCTACTACATCTGGCCCACTAAAGATTTTGATGGATGGTAATTAATAATTTTGGAATGCTGTCAGCCCCTCGGCAGTATGCAACCCTGGAGTGTGATGTGCATAGGCTCAGGGTGCACTCTACAACTCTACACATAATTGGTTAGCCCACAGCATCTTTAAAGCTGTCATAAAAGGTAGCCTTTCCTGCCACAACACCCAGGTTGAGGCTGGGTGTGATGCTGTTAGCTCGCAGGTGGGTGAGGGTATACAGGGTTAGTGAATGAGGATGAAGTCACAACTTTTACATCTCTAGAGCCTCTGAGCTATGGCAAAAGTCCTAATGGAAGTTACTGTCTCTGGAGCCACTGAAATAGTTCAGTGGGTACAGCAACAGCCACTGAACCTTATCTGAATTCGGTACCTGCAAAAATGTGGCAGGAGAGCACCAACTTCTGTGAGTTGTCTTCTGATATCTACATGTGCACCACGAGTGTACAAACACACAATGTCAGCAAACCAAAACATCAACAAAATATTCTGGAGCTGGGATGGGACTCAGTGGTTGAGGGCTTGCCCGACATGAGCAAGGCCTTGGATTCTATCCCCATCAGGAATATGTCTCTCTCCCTCTTTCCAGCACTGAAATTACAGATGTACAGGAGCACATCTGACTTCGTCGAGGAGGCTGGGGGTCCAAACACAGGTCCTTGTGCTTGTGCAGTGAGCAATTTACCAACTGAGCTGTTTTCCCAGCCCTTAAAGCACAATCTTAACCGGCAGCCTACAGGAACCACAGAGGAAGTGTCAGCCTGGGATGACGCTGTCAAGGCCCATGGAGGTTCTGACAACTTTCTGGCTGTTGGTTATAGTTTCAAAACACTTGTGCGATCTTTCTCCCTCTCTCCCACTCCAACCCCCAACCAAAATTTCAAGATAGATGCACCTGCATTGGAAATGGGGTATGCACAAATAAATAACCAATAACAAATAAAAAAACCAAAACAAACACGAGTCAATTGGCAGGTTTCTAGCTGAGGTCTTTATTTCCATTTTATGTACAGCAAAAGTGCTGCTGAGAAGTCACAGCAGCCAGATAGAACAGAACTGGATTCTCTCCACAATTAGCAGCTTAAGATCGAGCAACTACAGTGTTAACGTTCACACCTTCACAAGTATCGTCTCTTTACTCTTCGATTCGTGCACGTGAGTCTTAGTCTTACACACTTGTATAAAACACACTTACAGTCTAGTAGTCAGTCCCTTCTGAGGGTATCACCTAGCATACACAACACACAGAAATGTTTAACTTGTAGAGCCACATTCAAAGTCCCAGTTTTATTGGGGGTGCTGTGGGAGCCATCACTTTGCCTGTGCTGGCTTGTCGATGACAGCATTTGGTTTTGTTTGAAATGTGTATTGTCCAAGGCTTCAAGGCTAGAACACTGGAACTTACTCAGAATCCAGGGTCTGAGTACCTCAGAACACAAGATCAGAAACAAAACCAAACACAGTGAAGACCACACCAAAGCATGCTCACAGTCAAGACATGGTTGGCGAGGAAGGCTTTACCCCACTGTTCTGGTGACAAATGTTTTATGCCAATTGGGATGGGGCTAAAGAAACACCATCAGCGATGGTTCCAATTGTATCTCTTAAGGAGCAGAAAGCCTTCATTGCTGGGACACACTGAGTAGACCAAGGACCTGAAACTGGAGCAGACAGCCATCAACAGTGCAGAGTGATGGTCAAGTCTACAACCACAAGTCACCCAGGCCAATGCAGGCAGCCTCACTCACCTGGGCTAGGCACCAGCATGGACAAGGGAATCAAGAAATGCTTCACTTTAGTGGGATTTAATTTTTTTTTATTTATTTTTTAAGGAAAAGAAGCACTAAATGATGGGCAAGCTTCTCTCAGATCGAGTGCTAAAACCATCAGAGCAAGGCTATCGAAGGGCTGTGGATAGAAAAGATTCCGAGGACAGCCACAATTCCAAGAAACTCAAAGGCAACAGGGATGGGCAGCAAAAAGTACAGGGAGGCAGGATAACGGGGGTGTTACAAACAGCACTGAGTACAGACAACTGTGGGCCTGGTAAGCGAGCAGGGGTAAGACAGCAAGAGGCCGTGCCAGGGCCTGTCCTGGACTGAAGGACCTTCCCAAGACAGCCTGCTAGAGGAAGGTGGAGAATCAGTGAAGCTCTGCCTGTCTCTTTGAAGCTCCAGACTCTTCTTTCAACAGAAACTGCCTTTAGGCATTAGAAACAACTTCAGCTTATGGATCACAGTGGCATTTTTTTTGGGGGGGGGAGGAGTAGGGTTCCTGTGGAATGGTTAGAGAAGTCAGTGGGCTGCCACTGGATTGTCTCTCCTACAGCCCCATGGGGTTCTCTTCTATACCAGAGCAACTAAATTATAGCAGCAAATGCTAGCCCAGCAAAGTCATAGTATCCTGTGGCACTCTTGCCTGAAGCTGCTACAATATTTTCAGGCAAAGTTAACCTTTTAAACAGGCTTGGGGACCATGTGTTTTGGCATGAATATGCATTGGTTTTAATTAGTTCTTTTGGTCCTTGCTCTAGGTGTTCATTATGAGGTGAACAAGCATCTGGGGATGGAGTGAAGACTGGGTACCTGAGTTAAAATATCAAAGTGAGAAGGCCAGCTGGCCAAAGCAAAAGGAGGCTGGAGCTGTTATGTAAACCATCCTTTCTAACAGACAGGGCAATACTACCCTAGTTCTGAAAGAAGGTGCTGGTATGGGGAGATAGGCAAAACATACTTTTTTGTTCAGGGCATAGTACATGACCCCATTGCATCATGTGGGCACACAGAAAGAGGGCACTGGAAGTGGCGTTTGTGACCTCCAATGATATGAGATTAATCAGGCTCTGAAGTTTGCTCTGAAGGTTTGATTCAGGCTCCACCTGAGTGATGGAACTGGCTATAGGATGAGGACCAAGCTTGGCTTATCTTCCTAAAGTGTCTCTAAACAGCCACCGAGCAGTTAGATTGCTGTAAGTCAGTCTGGGTTAGTAGGAAGCTTGGAAAAGTGTGCACCTAGAACTTGGGTCCTTCTAACCTGACATTTCCTTTTCTGCTTTTTTGGGAGAATCATCTTCAGTGGATCCTCTCAGGCAGATAGAATAAAGCTTTGAAGTTAATGATGCTGAGGCCAAAATGCAGACAAGAAGACTCTGTATCACTTTGGTTTCGGCAGTTGGGGGTGTTATAAACAATAAATTAAGCAAACACAGGGAGTTATTTATGACTCTCATAACAAACATAGTAGCTTTTTTTCCTAAAGAGAATCCCAGCCCAAGGTCACAGGGTGACCTTTACTTTGGGGGGGTGGGGAGGGGAACGAAATCCAGTCCTACCACGCTAGTCTGTGTAGTCCTGTCCCCTTATCCTGTAAACCCCTCACCATTCTAACCAAGCCAAGCCGGGGAGATGGTGCCGTGTGGGTGATAAAGACCAGAGAGCTGGGGCAGCCACAGGGCGGCAGAGGGCAGCACTGGCAACAGTCTCCAACTCAACTGTTTCAAGACAACAGGGAGCAGCACGCTGAGACATCCACACGGCTTCATTTGAAAACATCACTGCTTTATTTCAGAGGAAAAAATAAAAGACCCTCCCAGCCCAGTCCCTCCACCCTCCCCAAAAGAAACCCCAACCAACCAACCAACCAACCAACCAACCAAAAAAACCCCAATAATAATAACAATAATAAAAAATTCTATTAGAAATTATAAGGAAGCACTGAGAGTTTGAGTATTACATTCTTCAAGTATGTTGTTCGGATTTTTTATTTTTAAGTTGGTAACTATACACATATATATATAAAAAAACAACCAAACCTTAAAAGTGCGGCCAAGGGATTCTGCTTAAAAGTTAGGATTAAGGGCTACTTCACAATACTGAACAGGATTGCGCAGTCATCCTATGGGCTTGATGCTCTTGCTTCCAATCCTGGCAGGTAAGAAAGGAGCAGGTTCAGAAGTGATCATACTTCAGGGTTAGCATGAAAAAGCTAGGGAGATGCCCGTGTTCTTCCACGGCAGGGAAAATCCACCCTGAATCTAAAATTCCAACCTGGAATGTGGTGGGACTTCACAGTAGAGTTAGTCTGGGATGAGGAGAGAAGCCCAGGCAGGGTGGGTGTTGGGCCTGGTCAGGTTTTTGCATCTGTTTAGTGGGTTTAGTGCAGTTCTCCAAGCTTCAATTCAGAATGCCCTTCAGTGTGTTGCAGATTGTTCATGTTAAAGGACTGTTTCATATTTGCATCCCAAGGAAAATCATGCTACATAAAAATGATCCAAGATTTTTGCCCAAAAAACTTCTTGGATAAAATCTAAAAAATACTATTGCAATTGTGTCTCTTGAAGAAAAAAACATTATTCTAAATGTAAACAGATTCACTCAACTCTCTTGTAGAAAACTTCAGAGTGGGTAATGCTGCTGTCTAGCTCTCTTGGCATGCACTCGCCAGACGGTGAGGAGCACTGCTTTTCTGTGCCAGCATCATCTGGGGGGTGAGAAGAGCCGGTCCACGTAGCTGAAGAGGGCATCCCAGTGCTTCCAAAGAAAGGCAATGAAAGCCACAAGGAATAAAGTGCTGAACGTCCTGTTGCGTGTCTTCATGAGGGGGACCACACAGTTGGCTACTGTGGACACAAAGACCAAGAGGACTGCCATGACAGCAAGGAGGATATTGATGAGTTTGCCCAGAAGGTTTCGGGCAGTAGCATTCTCCAGCCCTTCCAGTTGTACCACCTGCTGCTGTTGCTGCTGCAGTTCCATCTTGGAAATGCGGGTTTGACAGGCCTCCAGAGCTTCCTGTGGGCCAAACGGGGGAAGGTTAGGTTTCTACTCTCAGAAGTACAGCTGGACATGCCCTGGGAGCCAGGTGCATCCTGAGCCATGACAAGGATTTCAAATAGCTACAAGCCCTGGATATGAAAAGCCAGATGCACAGTACTTGCAGGTGGCATTATTCCTAGTCCATCTACTGCACTCCTAGGAGAACAACTATGGGGAGCACGGGACATACCTGGGATTTATTTTGCCTAGAATTTATTTACTTACTCAATTTATTTATTTGTTTATTTAGTTAAGACAAGAGTTTCTTGTGTCTCAGACTAGCCTCACACTTGCTATATAGCTGAGATGATCTTCACCTTCTGATTCTTTTGCCTCCATCTCCTGAATGCTGAGATCATAGGCATGTGCCATCATTCCTGAGTGGCCTAGAACATTTTAATGAGAAGACCTCAATTATATGGGGTTTATCCTTTTAGAAATTATGAGTCTAAGGTACACAAGACACACCCATGTGTTTGACTTTAAACACAGATTCTCAGTGTTCTCAGTTCTAGTCCCTGCTGTTGTGGTAGCACCACCATGCTGGTATGTTTACTCTTTATCTGTATTTAACTGTACATGTGAATTTGCCTAGCATGGGGTAGACATTCCCTATCATAATGTGCACAGTATTCTACTCAAATTGATCTATAATTTATTGTTATTCCTTTTCTCCTTTTTTTGCTCAACAGTGGGTCTTGATCACACCATGTCCAAAATACATGGATCCACCTTATTCTTGTGTGTATAGATATACACATGGACACAGGTGCATTTTCATGTGAAGGTTAGAAAACAACTGTGGGTGTTAGTCCTCAGGTACCTTCCACCATGTTTCATATAAAGTTACCGGGTTTTAGGGGTTGCACTCAGCTGTCAGGCTTACATGGTAAGCACACTTTATATGCTGTGTCTTCTAGCTGGTTCCCCATGTCTGACTTTTTATTAGGGTTCTGAGACTGTGAGCTTATGAATCAAATACTTTGCCAACTGAGCCATTTCCCCAGGTCTAGTTTATTCTTTGTAGCTACTATGCAACACTTCATAGTATGGGTATGTTACACTTTACCAGTTAAGTCCCTCTGAAGGATTTTTTTCTGATTTTTCCCACTAAAACAATGATGTAGTGTGCTTCACTAACACATTACCTGATGTTTTTAGGTAAAAAACAATCTATGATTGGAGAAAGGAAACTGTGGCCCTGCTGTAAGGAGGGTACACTTCCTTTTCAGGTCAATCTCTGGGATGGAGACATACTATGATCACACTCTACAGAGGGCATTAAAGTGACCTGCTCTCCCCAATGCCTAATGTAAATTGTATCCTACCACTCAGGGAACCAAACCTTCCCTTCCAGCAAGAAAGGACAGACATCCTCCCAGACAACTAGTGGCTGGAACACCATGGGATTTTTCTAGCCTTGACTTCAATGGCTTCTGGTTTCCTAGAATGCAAGGTAAGATCCAGATAGCTTCAGGCTGAAGCTAGCTCAAGAATGGATAATGGATGCTACTCACTCTAGAATTAACTTGAGAGGAAAAAAAAATGTAAATAGAATTCAAGAACACAAAAAAGATGCCGCTGGGCAAACAGTCAGGACAGGACCTGGATTCCTATGGGTGGGTGTTCTACAAGTTCCTCTTTTCCACACTAAGCTTCTTTCAAGGTGCCTCATAAAACCCACCATGACTTCTGAGAGAATCTCCATAGAAAACAGAGAAACCCCAATGTTTCACTTCTTCCCATGTATTTACCTTCAACTTCACTGCTAAGGTTTCTCATAAACCTACAAACAAACAATGGAGGATTCTCACAAGCCTTGTAATGTGCTACCTGTTGAGAGTAGGGACAAAAGCCCTTTACATAGAAGCAGAAGATAGGCAAGATGGCCAGAGGCACAGTATCAATAGCTCCAGGGCAGCCCAATGATGAGATATTCTAGGTTTTCTCAGATACAGACTACTCTGTCCCTAAGACATCTGTCAGTATCTAGAGCTATACTTCTCCAAATGGCATGAACTTCACTGGGTCATGGCAGGTGTGCTGCAACTGACAGTTTTTCTTGACTCTCCAGACTCCTGTCTTTGCCTGTTTTCTTCCTTTCTTGTTTCTTACTTACTGTTCATACTAACCTGGATATCCCGGGCCCGTTCATATGACTGATAGGCGATTTTCTCTTCCATGCTTGCCAACTCCTGCTTTAAGTTCAGGATCTCATTCTGGTGGAGCTCTGTCAGGTCATTCAGTTGCTCTTCTAGTCGTTCACATCTAAGAAGGAAAGAAAGGTTGGAGTTTTAAACATTCTGCATCCTCCCTGATATAATTTAGATCAATTCCCAAATTCTTTCTACAAAAGAAAACAGAAGCCCAGAGCTTGAGCAAGCCCAGGCTACTGTGTGCCAGCAGTTGTAGCTTTCAGTCTCCAGAAAGGCAGCTGTCACAAAGATATCCTATAGCATCATGACTTTCCAGTTTCTCCACAGCCCTGGTTAGCTCTATACCTGTGATGCTGAAGCTGTTCTTATTCTGCTCTGAGTGTGACAGAAGCAGAAACTCATTAAGGAAATCTCATTGAAAGAGAATCAGTGAACAAATGGAAATGGACCTTCTCACTATTAGAAGTAACTTATTTCAACACTAGATAACTTACTCACCCAGATGTTTGTGATTTGGAACCCCAGAAAGCCAGAGCCAGTGGGGTCCATCATCCTCATGGCCAAGCAGTGCTTGGGATATTTGTCAATCCATTTATTGAGAGTCTGCTGCACACTAGGCATATTCAAAGTACTGGGACACTGTGGTAAGCAAGAGAAAGCATCTGCCTTTCGTTCACTCTACAGGGAAAGGGGAGACAGAAAAACATCAATAGGATTTCATGCAGCCAAGATTGGCAGGGAGATATGGTAATGTCTAGTGGAGTGTCAGAAAAGACTTCTTAACTGTCTTCAAGAATGAAAGATAAAGCCTTAATGATAGAAACAGAAGCTTGGAAGGTGAGGAGGTTGAAGATGTACAAGAAAGGACCTTACACAGAAGAAAAAGAAGTAAAACTTGTTAAGCCAGGAATGAGGTTGGTATTTTAGTTACTGTGGTGGTTTGAATATACTTGGCCCAGGATGTGGCACTATTTAAAGGTGTGGCCTTGTTGGAGGAAGTGTGCCACTTTGGAGGTGGGCAATAAGACCTTCCTCCTAATCACACAGGAGCCAATATTCTCCTGTCTGCCTTCAGATGAAGATGTAGAACTCTCAGGTCCTCCTGCACCATGTCTGCCTGGACATTGCCATGCCCCTGCCTTGATGATGATGTACTGAACCTCTGAACCTGTAAGCCAGCCCCAATTAAATGTTGTCTTTATAAGGGCTGTCTTGGTCATGGTGTCTCTTCACAGCAATAGAAACCCTAAGACAGAAGTTGGTACCAGGGACTGGAGTATTGCTGTGATAGGCCTGACCATGCTTTTGTTTGGAAGAATGTGGATTTTTGGATTCTGGATTTGGAAAGCAGTGGAAGGCTTTAAGTGGGGGCTTAATAAGCAATTCTAGTAGGAATATGGAAGACTTTGGTGCTGAGAGTGATTTGAACTGTCCAGACCTGGGCCAAGAGGTTTCAGTGGAGAAAAATTTCAGTATGTGGTCTAGAGATTATTTTTGTGGTATTTTGGTGAACAATGTGACTATTTTTTTTGCCCTTATCTGAAGAGTCTATCTGAGTCTAAGGTAAAGAGATTTATATTAATTGCATTGACAAAGCAAGTCTCAAAAAAAGCCCAACAGAGACTTTGTTCTCTGGTTTAGTCTCATGAAGAGCACTTTGATCAAGCATAGCAAGCTTAAAAAGAAAAAATACAAAATGTATGGTTCAAGTAATAATAAAGGAACACCAGAAAGAAAAATGGGGCTGAATCCTGTGTTCAAGGAGATAAAGATAATGAGTGAGCTGTGATCACCAAGCTAAGCTTATTTGTTTGTTTTTGCAGTTGAACAAGGAATAGTTTGGACTTTTAATCTGGAATGAACTACAATCCAGAAATAGAGGGGCATACTTGTGATCCAGATCTTGAGGATAAAAGACACAGCCTTTTGATCCAGATCTTGAGGAACAGTGACAATGAAAAGTTTGGGCCCAGGCCCAGAATTCAGGAGACAGAGCTATGCAGATCTCTGAGTGGAGTGTCTGAGTCTCTAAGTTCAAGGTCAATCCACAAAGCAAGTTCCAGGACAGCCAAGCTTAGGCAGTGAAAGACTTAGAACAGAAAGCTGGTGATAATGTCATAGAACAAGGGGGCCATGTTCCAGCCCCACCATGTGGCTCTGGCTTTAGAGTCAAAAATAAAAGGGACGACTGGGACGATTGATATTGGTTAGCTGGAGCTAAGAAATTAGTGGTGATTAAGAATAGACCAGTATCACTGAGGTGAAATCTTCTGGGAAGTGTTTTTCTGAGATCACGAAAAAGCTGTGTTTCAGAGATAGCCAAGGTTGTACCTTGTGCTGCAGCTGGACTT
This sequence comes from Grammomys surdaster, assembly GCF_004785775.1. Taxonomy (NCBI): domain Eukaryota; kingdom Metazoa; phylum Chordata; class Mammalia; order Rodentia; family Muridae; genus Grammomys; species Grammomys surdaster. The sequence goes on along the minus strand of NW_021620771.1, from coordinate 3,384,233 downwards.
GGTAATGTGTAAGAGTCACCCTAGTGGTACTGGTTTTGAAGGTATGAAGAGGTCATGGAGAGCAGCTGGGGCTTGGCACTGTGAGAGGCCATGGAAGGTCATTGGTGAAGGTGCAGCCTCAGTTGCAGTTGACAGCCTGGGACTAAAGGGGTCATACAAAAAAGTTTGATTTGGCATCATGAAGAGAGCCTATGAGACGCTACTGGTGAAACCTAGTTGCAATGGAAGACCCCAGTGTACTGGAGATGCCAATACTATAGGATGATCACTAAGAACAGAAGCAGGAGTGGGGTGGAGTCAACCAGAGCCTACAATGCTACAGAGAGCAGAACTGGAGAAGTGACACCAGCCCTTTGGAGGAGCCCAGAAGATCATGTGTGGATCCCAGACACTGCAACAAGAAGCTGTAACATTGAAGTTGCCTTGGAGACCCTAAGATGTTCGAGATGCTAGAACCATGGGATATCTGCTGAGGAAAGCTGCTCACAGGGAGTGGAACCAGCCCAGGAGAAAGAAGTTTGTTGCAGTCAACAAAGATGGAAAAGGAGTTGGAGATCTGAAGACCGCTTTGACGTCAGCCATGGAGATGCAGAGTTTGGAGTTTGCCCAGCTGGTTTCCTGTCTAGCTTTGGCGATTATAGTTTAGAGATTGCACGGATCTCAGAAGAGAGTTTGAACTTTTAACATTGATGAGACTGCTATAGACTATGGGGACTTTGGAAGTTGGACTAAATATATTTTCCATTATGCTACAGGTAGGTATAACCCCCAGACTCATGTGTTAGAACCAGCCTATGGGTGCCAGGGGATGGAATGTGGTGGTTTTAATATACTTGGGCCAGGGAGTGGCACTATTTGGAATCGTGGCCCTGTTAGAGTAGGTGTTTGTTGAAAGAGGTGTGTCACTGTGGGGGTGGGCTTTCAGATCTCATATATGTTCAAGCTAGGCCAGATGTGGCATTCACTTCTATTGTCAGATCAGAATGTAGAACTCTCAGCTCTTCCTTTAGTATGATGTCTGCCTGCATGCCACCATGCTTCCCACCATGACAATGATGGACTTAACCTTCGAGCCTATAAGCCAGCCCTAATTAAATGTTTTCCTTTATAAGAGTTGCCACTTCATAGCAATAAAACCCTAAGTGTCTTAGTTTGGGTTTCCATTGCTGTGAAGAGACACCATGACCAAGACAGCCCTTATAAAGACAACATTTAACTGAGGCTGGCTTACAGATTCAAAGGTTCAGTCTGTTATCATCAAAGCAGGGACATGGCAGCGTCCAGGCAGGCATGGTGCAGGAGGAGCTGAGAGTTCTACATCTTCATCTGAAGGCAGACAGGAGAATACTGGCTCCTATGTGGTTAGAAGGAAGGCCTCATTGCCCACCCCCATAGTAACACTCTTCCTCCAAAAAGGCCACACCTACTCCAACAAGGCCACACCTTTAAATAGTGCCACTCCCTACCATTCAAGTATTCAAACACAAGAGTCTATCCAGTCTATTGTGGGCATTCCTATTCAAACTATCATATTTGGCATATGTAAGGGCTGAAGTCTGCCTGAGAAGCTACAAAATGAGAATAGAGAATGTTCCTGGGAAGAAGACTAGTTTTATCTATTTTATCATCTCTAGTGCACACAAGCACACACATGTAAGTATGTGCACACATATTTATTTTACATAAAGGTTTAAGGGTGATCACCAGAGATTCTAGGTAGAATAAAGTGCTCAGAAATATACAAAAATAACTGGACAACTGGATTCTGGATAGTTGGTGAAGGGGGCATAAAAGACAGTGTTTAAGGAAATGAGTTGTTTGGTAGTGGTGAAGAGGATAGATTAGACAGGCAGTGTGTGGAGTCCTAGGGACCAAAAGTCTTCAAGGAGAATGTTCATTGAAGGCTACATATTAAAAATATTGAGACATGGGGTAATTGGGCAGGGTTCATGCCCACAGGGAATACATAACCACATGTGAAACTCAGAGGACTTCTAATAAAAAATGAAAGTAAAGCTGGAAGCAAGGTATGGTGCATTCCCTAGAGTAACAGGTGCTAAAGAAGCTGCTAAGGTAGAAAAATTGTAAGTTTGAGGCTAGTCTAAAAACCAACCAACCAACAAATGTGCCATAGTATCATTAAATATTTAGAACTCTTTCTTTCTTTCCTTTTGTGGCTGCTTGCTTGCTTTTTCTTCCTTCCTTCCTTCCTTCCTTCCTTCCTTCCTTCCTTCCTTCCTTCCTTCCTTCCTTCCTCCATCCTCCTGCCTTCTCTTCTTTTTTCTTTTGGTCATACAGGGGAAGGAGGCTATCACTCTGCATGCCAGGCAAGGCCTCTATTACTGAGCTACAGCATACAACCTTATTCTTATTTCTAATCACACCTATGGTATACAAAGTATTGTCTTTCTTTCTAGCCCAGGATGGCCTTGAACTTGTGATCTTCTTGCCTCTATCTATGAATTCTAGGATTAGTGGTATCTATCACCATGTGTGGCTGAGTCTATCCACTTTTAAGGAATACAAAAATTTTCTCTAAGGTAATTTTATGTTGCAGCATCTGTGTTTTCCTGTGTCTCTGCATCTTGGCTTGTGTGTATGTTAGTGTGTGTCTGTCTGTATATATGCAAGCAGTCCATGAGCACACATGTGTGAAAGCTAGAGGAAGATATTAGGTGTTACAATCTATTCCTCTCTGCTTTATTCCCTTAAGATGGAGTTTCTCACTGAACTTGGAGCTCATTAATCAGCTAGCCAGCTAGCCAATGAGCCTCTGGGATTCTTTTGTCTCTGTTTCAGAGCGTGGGTGATAGACACATATGCAGCCATATGCAGCCAAAGCTGTCTTTTATTTTTAAAATTTTTTTCTTAAGACAGGGTCTCACTATATAGTCCTGTCTGGACTGGAACTTGCAGAGTACCTGAGTGCCGGCATTAAAGGCATGTGTCCCTATACCTGGCCTCATCTCTGTCTTTTTCACTTGAGTGTTGAGAATCCAAACTCAGGTCCTCAAGTTTGCACAGTGAATAATCTTAGCTACAGTCATCACTCTATCCTCTAATGTTATCCCTTTTAATTATCATAGAATAAGAATTATACCCTATTTACTTCTATTCCTTAAGAATTAACATTATTTTAAATAGTCACAGTCTGATCATTTTTATTGTTATTAAACCCTATTTAGGCCTCCTTTACCCTAACAGGAGCTCTGCTGTGCATTCTTCCCTTCATGCTGTTCTAGAATAGCACCTGCTATGCTTGTGGAGCTCTGCCTTTTCTTCCCATCTTCTCAGGGATTCTGGAACAGGTGTCAGCTATGGAAGTGATCTGCTAAAATGTAAATTCATCAGATACTGTAAAAGGTTTTACAAATATACTATGTTTTTAAACTATTTTTTTGGAGGAAGGGTACGGTGTGTATGCTAGAACCTAGAGCCTTACACATACTAGGTGAACACTCTATTAAATAGTCTACCTTTTTGAGTGTATAGCACTCTTCATTGTCTTTGTTTACCAAAAGGGTGTTGAAACTTAAAATAGTGTTCTTTTTTTAAAAAAAATTATTTATTTTACCTATTTGAGTACACTGTATCTCACCAGAAGAGGGCATCAGATCCCATTACAGATGGTTGTGAGCCACCATGTGGTTGCTGGGATTTGAACTCAGGACCTCTGGAAGAGCAGTCAGTGCTCTTAACTGCTGAGCCATTTCTCCAGCCCCTTAAAATGGTATTAACTCCTGGTCTTACAGGGGTAAAGCTCAGTGGTAATGTGTATTTAGTGAGTTCTGGGTCCAACACAACACCAAAAACCAGAATAATTTTTGGGCCATGGTCAGTAAGGAGCTGCGAAGGGAACAGGGTGGTGGTGTCTAGTAGGGTGCATGGTGACAGAGCTGCATCACGACTTCTTGAACCACAGCCTATACACATACTTTCTGCTGTTTATATACTACTGGGCATTGGGTGTAGTGAATCATGACTTTAATTCCAGCACTTGGGAGTTAAAAGTAGTAGATCACTGTGAGGCCAAGGCCAGCTTGGTCTACATTGTAGGTTCTAGAACAGCCAGATTTACATAGAGAGACCTGTCTTGGAAAAACAAAACAAAACAAAAAACCAAAGGTCACTAGGAAGTTTTATCCACGTGGTCGAAGAGCAGACTGGAAACAGCAGACAGCTACTGCTTCCTCAGACCCTACTGTATAAACCCATTAAGGCTCCTGGAAGGTGGGAGGTGTTATCTTCTCCTCAGAAGAAACAGTTAAAATTCAGAGATCTCAGAGCTACCTGCTAAAGCCACAAAGTGAAAGAGGAAAGATGTGAATCCAGGTTTGACCTTAAAAACCTACATTTTAAAACTCTCTACTGTCATGCCATTTTGAAACTAGGTAAGAAGTCAACATCTACAAGCTCCTTTAAAAAGTAAAAAATCGAGCTGGAGAGATGGCTCAGTGGTTAAGAGCACTGACTGCTCTTCCAGAGGTTCTGAGTTCAGTTCCCAGCAACCACATGGTGGCTCACAACCATCTGTAGGGGAATCCAATGATCTCTTCTGGTGTGTCTGAAGACAGCGACAGTATGACAGTATACTCACATACATAAAATAAACAAATCTTTAAAAAAGAAAAAGAAAAGCCAAAACAAAAAACAAAAACAAACAAACAAAAAACCCAACAAACTGAAAAAAAAAAAAAGTAAAAAATCTGAGTCAGCTTGAGAGTGGTTCAAGTCACACAGTCACAGTGAGGGCTGGAAGTAGCTCTGCTGACATGATGGCTTAAAGCTTGACCACAAGAGGGCTGAGTAAGAGTATAGACGGATTCAGATTGGAAAGATAAAGCTAAGTATTAGCAAAAGTACCCAAATGGAACAACCATTCTGTTCTATTAGTGAGAACTTTAAAAAGTTATTTAACAAGGAATTCCCATAAGGCCTATAACATCACTCTAAGTACATGTATCAGAGAAACAAAACTTCTTTGTATATATGATATGAACAGGGATGAACTTATAGCACCATGTGACAGTGTCCTAGACATTCCCAGATTCTGTATCCTAAAGTGCTTGGAACTTGCTGTTCACAGAATATCAGGATATAAAACAGATATGTAAGGGGCTGTGCTTTTCCACTGCCTATACCTAATTCCTAAGCCTTGGCTTTTGCCATCATCCCCCAATGAAGCCACTACAGACTGTTCATTTGAGAAAGGAAGAGCTCATGATCTTTTCTTCTTTTTTCCACCTAACATTCTAAATACATAGGCCATATATAGAGGTGCACACGTGTAATCCCATCACTTGGGATGTTGAGGCAAGAAGACCAAGTTCCAAGCCAGCCTGATTATACACAGCAAGTTTCAAGTCAGCCTGAGATATACAGTGAAATTGTTACACTTTTCTAAAACAAAACAAATGAAAATAAAACATAACAAAGGGGCTGGCACTGTAGCACAGTTGGTACAGCAGGCCTTACTTAGAATGAATGAAACCTTTGGGGCCCATCTCCACCACTACACTTAAAAAAAAAAAAAGGTGTGTATGTGTGTATAGGGGACTAGTAGTTCAGTGATAGATAACCAGGGGACATAGAAACAATATCAGAAGGTTTCATGGTATCCTCGGTTACCAGCCTGGGCTGCTTGAGATTTTGTCTCAATAGACAAACAATAAACCAAATCATTAAAAACAAAATCTCCCAAATTATGAACTATGTTATTCTACAAGGGCAGTTGCAAGGTTTGGAGCATTCTCTGGAAGGAGCCTGTGATTTCTAATTTGGCCTGATGGCATCTCCTTGGCCCCAGGGTCCACTCCTAGGGCAAAATCAACAGCAGAGAAAGCATCTTGCCTTTATGTCAAGTGTGGTATTATGCCTGAAATCGCAACACACAGAAGGCTGGGAAAGGAGGATAGAAAGTTTAAGGCTAGCTTGGGCTACATCATTTAAGGATAAGCAGAATTGCATAGTGAGACTGTCTCTAAAACAAAAACAAAGGCATTTTGTTTTTTTACCAACAGTATCTGGCGAGAGATAATATAATTTATTTTTGTTTGTTTTGAAACATTGTCTCCAGGACCTGAACTCCCTAAGTAGTAGAGGATGGTCCTGAACTTCAGATATATCCTCCTCAGTATTGGGTTTGCTGGTATATCACAGCTCATCCAGTCTATGTGGTACTGGGCTGGGAACCCATGGCATCACTGGGTAAGTAAGCATTCTATCTAGGAAGCTATATCCCCGGCCCCAGAAATGGTTTTTTAAAATTAATTAATTATTTTTTAATTACACACCATGTACTAGCTGATGAGTCTGTTTAGTCCAGGTTTTAGATTCAAATCCAATCTTACAACTTAGTCTGGGAGACCCTGTCACCTTGTCATGCTGAAAACAAGAAATATCCCTACTTCAAAGCAAAATCACGCCAGTAAGGAGACAGCTGGAAAAAATCTGGGAGAGGCAGTCCAAGCTACAAGACTACACAGGCTTCAATACTCTATTCTGTGATTTTAGTCACTCCTAAAAATCCCTAGAAGGGGTGGTTCAAAAAGACTTCTTGGGCTGGCAGTGTGGCTCAGGTAAAGTACCTGCTACTAAGTCCAATGTCCTAAGTTCTGTCCCCAGAACTCACATGGTGGAAGGAAAGAATAAAACTACAGCAAGTTGTCCTCTGTCCTCCAACTACATGCAGGTGGCATGTGGGCCTCTCTTCAAAATAAAGTAAGTAAAAGACTGCCTGCTGACGGCAGTCTCTAGCAGTGATGCTACGACTGCCTCACTAGTTCCCATATAATATTTTTGGGCCTAAGTCTTCATTTCCCTCCATGTTCTCAATTTTACTTAGTTTTCACTGTTTCATTCATTCACTGGATGGCTTTTCTTCTATTATATTACACAAATGGACTACTGGGCACATAACCCTCTCAACCTTCAGTTACTAATTTTACTGCAGCACACAAAGCTTTAGAATTTAGGGTGAAGCAAGATGCTGTGGGCAGGGCTGACAAGGCCCCAGTAACTCCTTAGCCACAATTACCCAGTGTGAGTTTCCCTTTTCACATCAAACAATTACCTGGAAAATGAGGACTTCCGGAAAAAGAACAGAAAGTTCCGGTTGTTATTGTGTAGCTGAAATCCTACTAAACTTGTAAAACAGGTGTTTCTCATTAGCATAGAAACACCTTTAATCTGCAGGAAGCATCAGGGAGGAAATTTAGCAAACCACAGAGGGCACTGCAAACTCCTAGAGAGTTTGGTCACTCTGTTGGTGTCTTGGTTCAGATTCCTGGGCTGAACTCCGATCACTGCCTAGTTAAACAACAACCACAACAACAACAAATCAAAAACAAAAAAACACCTTTCCCAAGCTAGGTGTGTGCTGCACACTTGGGGAAGGCTGAGGCAGGAGGATCATGACTGAGGCTAGACTGGGCTACACAGCACAACTACTGTCATAGACAAGTATGAAAATACACTTCACCCTGGTTTTTCACCGGAGTTCAGGCATTTGCTGCTCAGCTTTATTTATACTCTTACTCCCTGTTTTAAGGTTTATTTTACTGTTTGTATTTTTTCTGGGTTATTAATCAAATTCGAAGTCTGTACAACAAAGGGAAAGAATTCTGCATCAGCCAGCTCCCTGACCTGACCCAATCCCCAGCACTTGCTCTAACATTTTTACTTATATAGCCTCAGCTAGGTTCTGGTCTGAAACAGGCTGACCAGGAGAGCCCAGTAGAAATGCTGTGGCATTCTCTTTGGAGAAGGAGTGAGTGTGGGAGAATTCAAGGTTCAGTCTAATCTACTTATTCATCTTGAGCATCAAAACTTCAAACTGCCGGCCCCTGATAGTAACAGAATGGTAACTACTCTCTGAACCCTTCACAGCAGGGTCTGCCTCCAAGCACTGAAATTTACAAAGTTGTTTTCACCAGCACCTTCAGTCCCTCCTCAAGGCCAGGAACTCCTTAAGTTTCTTTAAATTTTTTTGTTAATGAGGTGGGCAAGGGTCTGACCCACCTTGCCATGCCTCAGGTTTTTATGCATGTTTTATCTGTTGTATCTCTGTCCCTACCCCATTACTAACCAAATATAAGACCTATATGGCAAAGGACCATTATTAGTATTATGATTCGTTTGTTTCCTTGTCTAAATTCTAATAGGGAAAAGGGAATTCAGAGAACAGTTCCACCTTCTCACTAAATATTCACAGCCAACCAAAGGGTAGGTAGGAGGGGAGAAGGGAAGGTGAACTGTGTCTAGCCTTTCACATATGTGTTTATAAAACCAAAAACTCCCTTTAAGGAGATCTAATTCCCAAAGTTGCCAAGCTTAGTAGGCTTTTTTTTTTTTTTTTTTTTTTTTTTTT
>NW_021620771.1:3356777-3375765 GCF_004785775.1 Grammomys surdaster | reverse complement strand
TTTTTTTTTTTTTTTTTTTTTTTTTTTTTTTTTTTTTTTTGCCAGCTATGATGGGGATGGGCTCTGATTCTCTAAGTACTATGTATAACTCTAGCAGGTCATTTCTGGCAACTCAGCCTGGACAAAATTAGCATGAGACCAAGAACCTCACTTTTACTCAAGGGTTTTTCCTAAATCACATCAATTCAAAAGGACTCTAAACATCTAAACATGGTTTCATTTTCACTATTAGCAAAGAGGAAACCTAAACACTAAGCCTTTTGTTTTGTTTTTAGACAGGGTTTCTCTGTGTAGTCCTGGCTGTCCTGGAACTCACTCTGGAGACTAGGCTGGCCTCGAACTCAGAGATCTGCCTGCCTCTGCCTCTTGAGTGCTGCTTGGCTTTTAAAGCATGCTGAAAGCATCCCTTGCTGGAAATAAAAATTGCTGTATTTATAATTCATTGGCCATGTCCAGATTCTGTGGAGGTAAATAACTCATCAATAACTACTGATCTTGGAAGTAAGTGGTTTTGGTCTCTGGGCTGGGCAACATAGCATCTTCCTTGATCAAAGATAAACCAAGGATTCTTCTGGGTTAAATTCCTGATGAAAAAGAAACTAGGCAAATGTCCAGGCTGGGAACTTCAATCTAAAGCATTACTATTTTTGGGGTAAGGCTCAAAAATCTGGAGCCACTTAGTGAGGCTGTGGGGCTTCTTTGGTTAGACAACAGGTCAGTAGAGCAGATGTCTGATAAGGCTTGTGGAGCAGGTTCTGACACATACAGGCAGGCAACCTTGGAAGCAGGTTGAACCATTTCCTAATGCATTTGGGACACACAGGTAGACTCTGCCAAGGTTTGACCAGAATGGAGAGACATAGCTGAATAGGGAATATGACATGCGGGAATGTGAACAGCCACACCCTATGCTGGGGAAATGGATAATTTGGTATCTGCCTTATGACTGTGCTGAAGTACATGAGGAGGCTTGACAAGAGTGAACTACTCTGTAACCCTAGCACTTGCATAACTGAAGCAGGACAACTGAAAATTTCAGCCAGGCTGGTCTACCTAGTGAGATCCTGTCTCAAAAAGGAGAGTAGAGCAGAGTATTAGTTCCTTAAGAATTTAAACAGTTCATTTTCTTAATACAAAAATAAGAGGTGACCAAAGAACACTGGAAATGAGATCTACATGGGGATTCTGGCAATTTGGAGATCAGGTAATGCCAACTGTGTAATACTTCTGACACCTGGAAAAAACACAGTTGTCTATTGAACTCCTAGCATGGTGATGTGTGTGCTTGTGCATGTGTGGTATTGATGGGAACTGATTTTGGGACCTTGAATATGCTGAGCATGTATTTTACCATTTATCTAAACCCTGAACACTGAGTTCCTACTTTAAATCAAGCACCCTACTAAGATGTTTCCATGTGCATAATCTCCCTCTTCTTCTTTCTACCTCATTTAATAATGGTCATAATACTTTCAAATAAACATAAATATCACCTTGCATAGGCAGAGAAACTGAAGCTCAGATGAATTATACAATCTACTCAAGGCCATGTAATTTAGAAGTATCACAACTGGCAAGCTTGTCCAGGTCTGATGATTTAATTAAATTAATAGGTATTATTAATTTCTTTTCTCCCTCCATACTCTTCCTCTATAACTCTTTAATGACTAAATTAGGAAGAACACACCTGGGAATCTCTTTGTATAGCAGGTCTTACCTTTTATAAGAATATCTATGAACTAGACCCCACCACCATCACCACACACACTTTTAAAGCAAAAGGCTAACCTGATTTCAATAATCTTGGCTTCTATTTCAAAGTTACTGTTTAAGTACAGCCCACAACTCTAGAGATGCTGATCAGTTTTCAGTTGATTAACAGTTGAAAGAGGTCTAAAGCAACTACATTTGAACATATCCAATGACAGTAAAACCATGCTTAAACAACCACTTACATAGTTATATTGAAATACTGGTCACACTGTGAACCTTGAGATTGTGTTATTTACTCAAAAAACCTGCTTCTAGTTGTGTTGTGGCTCAGCCATAGCACTTACCTTTATACCTCTGGCTGGAATACAGACATGCCCTTAGTACACACCTTTAATCTCAAATAATGAAGGTAAAGTTAGTTTGTAGAAGGAAGCACCCATGTTTGAAGGTGATACCTAATTGAGAGGCAGACAAAGTGACAAATCAGAGAAAGATTTGACAGAATAGGATACGCCGAACTTTCATGAGAAGTAAGAGAGCCAACATAAGAGGGAACAGTGCAGAAGAGAAAGAGAAGGGAGAGTTTTACAGACTGCTTGAAGAGAGAACAAGCTAGACACAGATGAAGACAGAATAGGCCAGAGAATGAGAAGGAGCCAGAAGATTAGATCAGATTGTCAGTTAGTATGAGGCCAAGCAGAGCAATTTAGTCAGAGCCAGAGAGAGAAGTAGTCAGATTGAATTAGTCAGTTTGGAGAGGAGTTGGAGCCAGACCAGCTGCGCTGAACCTGCCAGTGAAGAGTTCAGAAAGAGCTTGAAAGGGTGAGCTTATTCAGGAGCAAGTTTCAGAGACTGAAAATATTCAAAGCCTAGATGAGATTGTACAGAGGCTAAAAGATATGAGGACTAGGCCTAGGTTAGCTGACTGAGGTAGTAAACCTCAGAGATGACAATTACATCAGGCGAATAAAAGTTACATAACATAGGAGAGCCTGGCTTGACTGGGTCAGCCAAATTACTCAATGTTCTATGCATGTGATACTGCTTCTTCCTCTAACTTTGCTCTTGTGACTCAGTGTGGTATAGAATATCTTTGGACTTAATACCAATATTCTCAGAAGCTGGTTCCAAAGCATAGTAATCTTCTCAAAATAGAAGCTTTTCAAATTGCACTACTGCTCATGAACAATCCTGCCTACTCTATACAACACTGCTACACCAGCAGCAAACATAGCCACGAGTTCTACAGGAGAGCTTTCTATTCTTTATGCTGTCAGTGAGTTTGCTATAGCTGAGCCTAGTTTTCACCAGCCTGTTAACCAATATACCCACTCTGGGAACAAGCCTAGTCCTCTCAGTTGCTACTGGTAACTAAATGCATGTGAAGTGATTTCCTGGGTGACATGATGAAACCACTTGTCTCTTCTGGCCTAAGTGCATGCATGCATCATCAGGTTCAACCATATACAGAAGCCTCTTCTCTGAGTAGTGCTTTGAACCTAGGAGACACTAGCAAACCTATACTAACACTGTAGAGAGATGATAAAGGGACCTGGACAAGGAAATATGAAGTCCACAGGGGTCCCATCACTTAAAAGTTTATTAAACCTTGTTCCTTTCTCCTCAAAACATGGATCTCACTCATAATTGAAAGTCCTATGTAGGGGTTAAAGAGATGGCTCAGTGGTTAAGAGCAGCATTGACTGCTCTTCCAAAGGACCAGAGTTCAATTCCCAGCACCCACATGGCACATCACAACTGTCTGTAACTTCAGTTCCAGAAGAGCTGACTCCCTCACACACAAAACAGACAGACATGCAAGCAAAACACCAATGCACATGAAAAATAACTAAAAGTTTAGTGTAAAGCTCAAAGACTCACATCTAATTTCTTTCAAAGTGTGAAGTAGAGCCCAGATGTAGGCTTTGCTATCATGGCTGCCCCGCCTGTCAGGCACGAATGTGTGGATGAGACAGAGGCGCCAGAATATCTCATTATTGGCAGAGTTAAGCAAACTATCTCCAGTTCACTGGGGCAGAACACAGTGGAAGCGTGGAAGCAAGTGGCACTGATGAGAATGGCTCTGGAAGGGAAAATGGCTGCAGGGTTTCAAGGAGATTTCACTACCTACACTGTTGTATTCGCTTAAAGAAATTTCACAGAATTCTACAATATACTCAAAATAGTGACTCAACTTTTAATAAACATATACATACTCTAACCTGGGAAAAGCCTGCTAGCACATCCAGAGCAGTCGTTAGTGCTTCTCAAAATTACAATGGTCATTCAATCACACAGATACCAGGGCTGAGACTGAAAAACAACTTGTGTTGTTATAGAACACTAGATTTGAAGTGAGAGAAAGTCCTGGCTTTGCTGGTGACATTCAGCAAATTAAAAAAACACACTGGCCTAGTGAGGTGGTACATGACTTTAATTCCAGCACTTGAGAGGCAGAGGCAGGTAGATCTATGAGTTCGAGCCAGCCCAGTATACAGAGCGAGTTTATTTAAGGACAGCCAAAGCTATATAAAGAACTCTGTTTTGAAAAGCCAGACAGCCAACTCACCAAACAAAAAAACCTTTCCACATTGGATCTCAATTTTGTTGACTGTAAAATGGGGTAACAGCCCACCTCCAAGTTGCTGGAAGGGCTAGTGAATATGCATCACAGCAGTTCTGAAAGTGGTAGTTTTATCAACTCTACCACCACCACCACCACCTCCGTCATAATCATCATCCAAACTACAACACTGTCTGATTGCTGACCTCCTCAGGTGCTGGTAGAATAAAGCACAAAAACACAAAAGACAATGCAGCAGCCATGTCCAAGTTCATTAATTCTTGGTCACATAGATCACCCATCACCTGTACTTTCTTCCTAGAAAATCCAAGCTTGCAATAAAGTAGAAATAAAAATATGGGCTGGGGTGTAGCTTAATGGAAGAGTACTTATCTAGCTAGCAGCATTTTCTGCAGAGATGTATGACCACATAAGCCCTGCTAGCCCAGAGCACTCCCGGCTGAAATGCCTCTGTTATCAGCTATTATCGATCAGCTAGGTTATTTTGCCAAGTGCTACTAGAATGCTTAAAATGCTTAAAATGCTTAAAATGCTCCAAAAATGCTTAAAATGTGAAAAGTTTTGGTGTCTAAAACAGGTTTTCATTCATGAGAAGAGTGTCACTTCTGTGAAACTGTTAAAAGACTAACAATGTTAGACAAATGTATTTGCTGTATGGTGACATACAATGAAGGTCAATCTTTTTACTATTGTTTGTAGGCAATTGTCAGTGTGAGTGTGAGTGTGTGTGTGTATAAATAAATAAATGGAGTCACATATTGTGGCTTTTTAAAACGGAGCCTTCAAGATTTTGCTATAAAGAAGAAACACTGTGAGGCTGAGAGGAGGGCAGAGTGAAACTACACATCCAACCGGGTTTAAGTCTCTTTACTCTCTATTCCTTGAAACCTGGCTACTCCAGGGACCTCAAAGTACAACAGAGGGAGAGTGCTACTCATGTGTATGAGGGGCTGAGACACAATTGTAAAGCACTGGGAGGAGATGAAAGACCTGTCTCAGACTTAATCTCATAGACGAGCGAAGGTAGACTTTTCCAGAGCTCTCCCTGCTCTCCTTTTCTCACAGTGGTCAGTATCTAACCTGAAGAAAATAATCTCTAAATGAATTTTAAGTCCTAGAGGAATTTAATAACAGGAATGTTAATGAATCTTTTAAATAATGGACAGAGGTCCTCTGGAGGGTGGGGCTGGGGCTCAGCAGCAGTGGCCACCTGACATCACTGCAGCATTGCGGGCCAACACTGGCCTGCAAGCTTCACACACTATTTCATTTCAGTGTTGCAGCAATTTTGTGCAGGGCCTTTGCTACTCTTATGATATAGGCAGAAAGCCATGACACAGATGTTATTCTGGTTTTCACAGCTAGTAACAGAAGTAGTACTGGAATTTTAGTTTAATATGGTAAAAAAGGACCAATGTCTTAATTTTAATCAGTCCACTTGAACACTATTTTCTCAAGTATTAAATATAGAAAACACTGATGAAAATAGCAATACATATAACTTTTTTCTTTTCCTAAACTTTACTCTCTTTTCACCTTTGTCAAGTCTTTTTCTTTATAAAAAAAAACCAAAACCCACTACATTGTATTTAGTGTGAATGTGTGTGGGTGCATGTATACAAAAGTGCTAATGACAACTTACAGGAGCTTACTTACTTATGTCTTGGCAGCTAGTGCTTTTACCTGCTGGGCCACCTTGCCAGTAGTACTCCTACCCTCTTTTTGGTGGCTAGGTAAGCAATCTGCCACTACCTACCCTCTTTTTAAAATTTTTATTTTTTTTTTTTTTATTTTTTTATTTTTTTGGTTTTTTTTCAAGACAGGGTTTCTCTGTTTAGCCCTGGCTGTCCTGGAACTCACTCTGTAGACCAGGCTGGCCTCGAACTCAGAAATCCGCCTGCCTCTGCCTCCCAAGTGCTGGGATTAAAGGCGTGCGCCACCACCGCCCGGCAAAATTTTTATTTTTTAAGATCAGGTTTTATGTGGTCCAGGGTTTTCCCCAAATTTCCTATGGATGAACTTTTTTTTTTTTTTTTAAATGGAGGCTGGTTGTTGGCGGTATATGCCTTTAGTCCCATCCCAGCACTTAGGAGGCAGATCTCTGAGTTCAAGGCCAGCCTGGTCTACAGAGTGAGTTCTAGGACAGTGAGGGCTATACAGAGAAACCTTGCCTCAAAGAGAAAAAAAAAGAAAAGAAAAAAAACCAAACACGTTTTATTTGTAGTTTTGTGTTATATGTGTGTGTGCCACATGTTTGTTTACATCAGCCAATGGGAGCCAAAAGATGGCTAACCCCTGGAGCTGGAGATACAGGTAGTTGTTAGTCACATGATGTGGGTACTGGGAATTGAACTTGGGTCCCCTGAAGAGCAGCAAGTGCTTTTGATCTTGCGACTACCTGACCTTATCTGTGCTGGAATTACAGATGCACACTATGACCACTTGATCCAGCCCTCATGTGAGGGAAGCACTCTACCAACTGAGCCACAGATCCTGCCTCTCAAAGTGTCACTGAGAACTGAAGATTAGCAAAATGAGGCAGATTGGATTGCTGCTTAGTATTTTTTTTTAACCATCTTAAGCAAGCTTGATGCTATCTTTAGAGCTAAATGATAAACGTGAACAATTTATTTCAGACACTGAGGTCGCCTCATAAAGTTTTAAAACATCACTTTTACTTTTCGACTGCCTCTGTTCAAACCCTGATGTCTTAGTAAAGTAGTGGAGATTCCTTCTACTTAGGAACTGGGACAAGGCCAAAACTCAAGTCTTGTAAGGCTTTATGTGCAGAGATGCAGCTCTCAGAAGATTTGTTTATTGATCTACATGGTGAGGCTACCAGTGTTTGGCCCACAAATTTGGATATGAGTGATTACTCTGGGGAGGATATTATTTCTATACAAGGAAGACAGGGCGAGGTTTTGGAGACTTACTAAGAGTGGTCCAACTGGAATCTATCATGCAATATGAAAAATCAGATTCAGCACAGGAAGGAAGGTCATGGGTAAGGCCCTGGATTCCATTCTTACAGACCCATTCTGAACTTTGGTATAGATTCTGACTGAAAAGCTCTGAGCTCTTTGAACACTCTCTAACAGCAGGAGAATGACTTAATGCTATGTCTGTCTACTCTCATCTAAATGGGCTAGTTCTTTATAAACGCCACAGACATTTATCTGGATTTATTTCTAATCTAATCTTTCTAAACTAATCGCTCACATAAGTATGTTTAAGGACAAATATATATAAGGTTCACTACATTTTGGCTGGGTTGTATTTTTACAAAGTTCTCAGGATTAAGATGTTCTGAATCCAATCCAGTACAGTGAAGGCTTCAACTGACTATGGTTCATGATCTCAGTGAACTGAAGAAATACCTCAGAAAGTCTGAGCTTAGTGTTAAAGTCATAAACTGGGAAGACTGAGAAGTTAAGAAATGTTACTTCTGTGTGTGACCTTAGGAGTTGTTTAACTGCTGTGCTGACTGGCAAAGAACTTCTGTGGCTGTTACATATCGGAACACTTTAGAGACAGACATCTTTTAAATTCACGTTTTCATATTCAAAGAGAAGGGAACAAATACTTTAGGTTTTAAATTTTGCATAACTTACCTATATCGCTCTTCCTGTAAGGTCTGCATTATTAAGGAGTAGTCCCTCTGATAATGCTCCTTGAGGGTTTCGAAGGATTCCTCCAGTCTGGCCTGGGTTTCCCGGATCTCCTGGATCTCATGCAGTAGTGTATCAAACCCTGAGCTCTGCATGTCTAGGGTGTTCGTTTTGGAGCTGGATGCTCCTACAGCAATGCCCCCAGTGGTGCTGTTGGCTCCTACTGAGCCTGAAGTGGCACTAGAACAATCTTCCTCACTACCATATTTTGGACTTGACTGAAAGTTTGAAATCACCCCTAAAGCCTTTCCCGAATCATCCACTTGTCCTTCCTCTAATGAGTCTTTCAGGTTAGGGATATTGTCTGCGCTACCAAATTTGTTCCGAATCAGTGAGGCAATCTCTCTGGGTTTGGAGACAACAGCCCCTGCTGCTGAATGGGTAGCCTGGGAGAAGCTGGAAAATCCACCTTTGACACTGTCCACTACACCTTCACTGAAGCCAGTCACCTTTGCACCCACATCCTTCAGACCCTGGTGCATGTCCCTGAAGACATCCTTGGGCTGCCGGGGGATCCCATTCTGTTCCACCTCACGGAGTTTTCGGTGGTAATGCTCAAGCTTCTTTTGCAGCTGGAGAATGGTCTGCGCAGACTTCTGGTTTTTCTTCTCAAACACCTGCTTGATTCGAGCAGCCTGCTGCTTGTCTGCACTGTTGGCAAGCTTCAAGTATTCAGCAACGTTGTCGTCTCGGGCTGTCTGTGCAATCTTGATCTGCTCTGTAAGCTTTAGGATCTTCTGCTGCAGGTGTGCAATGGCAGCTTTTGTGCGCTGAGGATCTGGTATTCCATCCACAGACTCTGTGTGGATGTTGCCATCGGTGCTGGAGGCCACGGCACTGGAAGTCTGGGCGAGGCTGCTTACTTCCAAACGCTCGATCTAACATTTTAAAAGCAAGAGGTGGACATTAGAAGCAGCCTAGAGTCAATGTGCTAAAATGTGCTGAAAACATGTCTATGCTGAATTCTCAGCACAGATGGGTGACCTGCACATCCCCTTGTCCTGTAAAAGCCCTGTTGCTCTCTTGGGTAGTCTTTATACAGTATTTATTTCTTTAAATAACAAAGCTCCCTTTGTTGGTTGAGAGCATGAATTAATTCTCATTCTTAAGTATACTTGTGTCCAGAAGCAAATCTATGTAAGACAACAGCATGTCAGTTTTTCAATGTAGTACTATGAATACCATTCTGGTGCTCAGACACAGTCAGTTATCCTGAGGCATACTCACAAATTGGTCTCCTAAAAAGGCTAGCAAGAATGGATATGCTGATATGGAGATACAAGCATCCAATTGTTATCACAGTGTTTGTTTGCGTAAGTCACACCCAGAGTAATGAGATCATTCTCTATTCTTGGGACCTTTTGCTGCAGTGGAAGACAGGCAGAGGATACGCTGCTGAATGTTACTGAATTAAAATAACTGTGGTGTACCCAGAAAGAGAGCGGGAATAGATAGGGACAGTGAGAGGTAAGTGATTAAACAAATCAGAGGCTAAGGTCAGATATTTTTGGGCCCAAATTTTGTGTTTTATCCAATAAAAAGCTTGCTTTAGGAAAGGAACTACAAAGCACACACACTGTTCTTTCATATGGATGAGTGTCACTACAAGGAATGGAACAAAGGACAACTGCTCAGACTTAAAAGCTTAAACTCTTAAATGTCAAGGCAGGTAGCTGAAACTGGAGGGTGCCCCTGTATGTGGCTTATGTTGGTCATTTAGAACAGAACCCAAGGAAGAGTTTATTAACTGTTCTGTAGATTAGTAGCAGAAAGGGTAGTAATAAAAAACAGCTATCTTAGGGCAATAAAAAACTGCCCGGTTCAAGGTTCAGGTTTCATCTTGGCCATCTGTAGACTAAGGTCAGACTCTTTTCTTGGTTCTGTTCCATACTCTGTCCTATGACAATGTGCCAGTAAGAACTGTACAGAGGCCAACCCCTACATGTTCATCATCTTACATACCCAGGAAATGCCAATAGTTAACCTGTTGTCTCAAAGTATCCTCTCTCATCTTAGATATACAGAATCTCATTTTATCATCTGGACAGGATTTGTGTTGACCTCTGAGCTTTTAAAAATATATGTAGTTCAATCATATTGGCTAGTAATGAAGTACCTGCCTAGTACATGTAGCTCTGGGTGTGATGCCTAATACTGGGGGTAGGGGTGGGGGGAAACAAAAAACCAACAGTACTCTTTTCTTCCTATTTCAATATAACTAAATGTTGAGCCTAGCAGATCAGTGGAAGAGCCCTGCCTTCTATTCCCAGAACAGCAAGAGACAGAAAACCTTGACAGAGACAAGCACAGTGCCTTTGCATTACTTCCATTGATACGGATTCACCTTTGAGAAGCACAGTGGTTAGACACTGCAGAAGGGAGAGGCAGCCAGAATCTCAGATGAACACAGTGTCAGGAGCCACAGTAAGAGTTCTGAAAACACCCTGTTCTATAGGTACCGAGCCTAGGTCCACAGCTAGTGCTCTAACTGTTGAGTCATCCCTCCAGCCTTCTCTACTTTCACCAGTAAGAGCACTTTCTTTCTTTTGTTGTTGTTATATATTCATTTGTGTGTGTATGTATGCAAAACTAGCTGCATAAGTTCCGAATCGCTGGATTTTCCTTCTGAATGAGATTTAGACTTTTTTTTTTAAATAATTAAGTGTTTATTTAAGCTTATGAGTTACAGTCCCTCATCAAGGGAAGCCAAGGCAGAAGCTGAAGCAGAGACTGGTGGAATGCTGTTTTTTTTTTAATTATTTGTTTTATGCATAGGAAGGAATACACTGTAGCTATCATCAGACACATAAGAAAAAGGCATCAGATCCCATTACAGATGGTTGTGAGCCACCATGTGGTTGCTGGGAACTGAACTCAGGACCTCTGGAAGAGCAGTCAGTGCTCTTCACCACTGAGCCATCTATCCAACCCAAGATTTAGCATCTTATAACTAAAGTGCAACAATACCATTCTGTTTATCTACGTCCAATAATCAAGCTCAAAATCTGCCACAGAATATATGGAACAGAAAGACGAAGAATTTTCAACCAAGCCTTCCCCATGTTCAAGTTTATGAATCTGTGAAATCAAACTAGCCTTATCAAGGACTGGGGAGGTGGCTCAGTGGGCAATGGCACATACTGTAGCCAAGTCTGAGAACCTGACTTCTAGTCCTGGCACCCACATGGTAGAAAGAGAAAACTGACCCCCCAAAAGTTGTCACACACACCCCTCTCATGTAACAACAATAAAAAAGAAATTGGTCATACTGGTGAAAACACTGTTGGGAAGGCTGGAGAGATGGCTCCATAGTTAAGAGCACTAGCTGTGGACCTTAGTTCAGTTCCTAGCATTTACATAATGTCATACAAACCATCTGCCATTACAAGGGCACTGGAAACGCATGTGGTACACAAACACAAAGGTAAAACACTCTTACATATAAAATAAAAACTGTTAGAGACAAGAATCAAGGTTCAACTGTGGGGCAGTAGGCTATGAGAAAGCCAGAAAGCTTGGTAGAAATCTTTGAAGCCCCGGAAACCTTGGCCTGAAGAGGGCCAGCAGGACGGGAGGTTACTTGGGATTTCCCAAGCCATATATGGCTCTCTTAGCTTCTGCTTCCCACAAAGAGGTCCATGGCCTTTACCACGTAGGAATAACACCTCCATGCAAATAAGGCATCCCCAAGCCCTCAAACCAAATCAATAGAGGTCACCTGCTCTCCCCCCAAAACTGTATATATATCCCCAGAGCTCAAACTAAAGTGCTGCTGTGTGGTGTAAGACCTCCTGCTGTCCGAGTGCTTTCGGTGATCCCTGCCAGTTGCAGCCGGCTATCCTGTGCATTTCAAAGGACAACTCTCCTCTCTCCTCTCCTCTCAGCGGGCAGAGCGAACTGAGAGAGCTGTAACACTTTTCTTCTGTGGGCTCTCACGAGCTACCCCCGGAAGGAGGGAACTGAAAGAGCCGGTAACACTCTCCCGCATTTGGAGGCTGGGACGGAGGTCCTGTTCCACGCGACTGAAAAGCCTGCTGTGTCCTAGTTCACAGTTCACAGCTCGGCCAGTGCCTTCCATGCCCCCGACCCCAGAGTCCATCCAGAGCCCGGCCTGGAGCGGGCGCCCACCGCCCCGCCAGCCACCGCCTCCCTCGGTGCCCTGCCGCTCTCCCTCCCGGGTCTTGTTGCGCTTCTGCTCGCCAGCACGCCCGCCTGCAATCCCTAGGCACGAGTGGTGCGCGACATACAACCATTTAAAAAGAAATCAGTAATCTTTATTATACAAACGTTTATAACTGATCACATTTGGTTAGAATTCTGTTTCTCTATAAAATAACTAAATAAAACAGACTCTCTTTAATTCCTATCCTGTGTCTTCCCATGAAGAGTTCCCAAATAGACATCAACACACCTATAAGAGGACAGCTGACACTAGAAACTGAAAGTCATTGCAATATTCAGTAATACCTCCTAATTTGGAAAGGTACCAATTTTAAAAGGGGAGAAATTCAGAAATGGAGCAGGAACCAAGTTCTAAAGGGGAAGTCTGTACTCTAAGCATGAATACCTGGTCCAAGAAATGAATCTATCAATCAAAACACCAATTCCTTTGCCGCTGGATATAGGTAACATACAGAACTGGATTCCTAACTCATTCCTTCCAGGCAACTCAGTGAAAATGTGAAAAGTAAAGTTTTCAAAGGTGATACTAAAAAATACTCCTACCAAAGGTGGAGCAAAGGATGAAACCCTGTGTTAATCACTTAATTGCTAAGCTACATAACCAGCCCAAGACTTTCTCCTTTTCTCTAAAGTATTTTGATAGTAGTACCCCCAAGCTGGCCTCAAACTTAATACTCCTCCTGCCTAAACTTCCTGAGTAGTGGGATTGCTCCAGAATTTCTTGAAAGGTGAAAACATAAAAGAGCAGGATGACTGACATACTCTGGTGTTCTGAAGCACAGACTTGGCCATAAGCTGCTCAATGGTAAGGAGAGGAAACTCCAATGCAGTCAGAAGGCTGTTTTAAGGATGACGTAAGTCATGAGTGTGAAAGTGTTGTCACAGCTCCTGGCAGAGTAGGCTTTTGGCACTGGCCATTACTGAAATAGCTTGTGAGTCCTTCTTAGTAAAGATCTCATCATTAATCGATTACAGACCATACTCACTTCTAAGCAAGCTAAACAGAATCCAGAACAAAGGTAACATTCTATAGTGAAGGTCACACTTTGAAAGCTGGCCTTGTAGCTTACTTAGCCCATGGCCAAATAACCTGCCAATCCTGACAATAAGCTCAAAACACATCATTACCAATTTATAAACAATGTCAGGAAAGCATCTCCTCCAGCCAGCTGTCAGCAGGCAGGAAGAGGCAGCAGACAACCACCTGTTGTATCTTTCTCTGCTCCTCTGAGTTGTCATTGCAAATTGGCTCTTTTGCAGCAGCTACAGGTCATACTGCTCTCTGTATTTGTTTCTCTCTATTAAGAAAGCAGACTAAAATTACCAACTGGCAGGAGTTAACTGACCAGAAAAATAACTAAAAGAAAATGTGAAAAGATTCATGAAGGACAGAGGGAACTCATTTAAAGCACAGTACCTGACAAAGCATTTAACTGCTTATACTTTTCATTTGTAACTATATTAAAGATTGCTTTTTAAGTGGATTAATGTACCATTAGAAGCTAGAAGCCAGCCTGGGCTACAAGGCAAGACTTTGTGAAAATCTTGGCAGGGCAGACAAGAGAAAGTCAGACACACATAACACATAAGGGCAAAAGACAGACAGGAGGACACAATAGCACACAGCAATATTCCAGAACATGGCACAAAGAACAACGGTTTGAGTTCACTATGACCTTTCCAAATTAACCAGCTGTGACTCTGGGCTGCCCATGTGTTCTTTTGGAGCTTAAGTTTTTCACCTCACAGTTTATTTTCCTAAGACTGTTCTGAAAAGATGCTGAATGTATTAAACTGGGGACTGGATACATATATCGAGTACTAAGAGTACTATTTGGTTCAAGAGAGAGGTCCTGGGGCTTGAGCCGAACAAGAGCACATACCAGAGTAGTGTTAGATTATGCCTAACATATAGTATGAAATAAAAATGACAGATGACCATTGCTTTAGACTTAGCTCCTAGACTAGATCCCAACAGGACAAGGTTAAAAATGTCACACCTTTTGTTTCTCACCCTATTATGCAGACCTGGTTGGCTTGGAACTCACAGAGATCTACATGCCTCTGCCTAATAAGTGCTGTGCCATTGTGATGGTTTGAATATGCCTGGTTCATGGGGAAGTAGCATTATTAGGAGGTGTGGCCTTGTTGGGGGGAGTGCATCACAGTGGGGTAGGCTTTGAGGTCTTATGCTCAAGCTCTGCCCAGGGCAGAAGTGACCTTCTTTCTGGCTGCCTCAGAAGACTGCCTCCTCCTAGTTGCCTTGATCAAGATATAGAACTCTTGGTTCTTCTAGCAACAAGTCTATCTGCACACTACCATGCTTCCACCATTTTGATAATGGACCGAACTTCTGAAACTGTTAAGCCAGCCCCGATTAAATGTTGTCCTTTATAAGACTTGCCTTGGTCATGGTGTCTCTTCACAACAATGGAAACCTAACTAAGACAGCTATCATGCTTGGCAAATTATAATTTTTATGGTAAAGGTCCAATCACCAAACCAAGCCCAGATTATTATCTTATCTTTCATCATAATTATGTGACAGTCAAATTCCCAAATAGGCCAGTTTTAATTAGCTAATAAAGTTCTCTGTGTTTCAGTACTTCTAACAAAAAGGTAACCTGGGACTGGGAAGATGGGGTTACTGTACACAGGGCCTAAGAGCTCTTGTTGCACAAGCATGAAAAGCTGAGCTTAGACTTCAGCACCCACATAAAAAGCCAGGCATGGTTGCATGAATACCTTTAACCGATAGGGGCAGAGATAATCGGATTTTGTGTGTGTGTGTGTGTGTGTGTGTGTGTGTGTGTGTGTGTGTGAGAGAGAGAGAGAGAGAGAGAGAGAGAGAAAGGGGGGGTTGTTGGATGGCTCCAGGTTCAGTGAAAAAAACCTTTTCTTATGGGAATAAAGCAGAGTGAAAGGACACCCAATCAATCACCTGCTCTAGTCTCTACATGAGCCCACACCTATACACACATGTGTACATTCATCACACACACAGACACACAGAGACACAGAGACACACAGACACAAAGTAATCTCTAAGCAGTCAATGTAACCAGCTATGTTTTACTGTTCTATGTTCTTGATCCTTGCAAGAAAATAACTTTTAGAGGTCCCATTCAAGCTATGGGTATGGCGATAAACATCTACAATCTCAGTACTCAGGAGGCTGAGGTAGGAGGACTGTTGCAAGTTCAAAGCTAGCCTGGTCTATGTAGCTAGTTCCAGATCAGATAAGGCTACATGGTAAGAGTCTACTTCAATACATACCCTTTCTCCCCAATTAATCTTTTTGTTTTTGCTTTCCTTAGCTTTTTCTGTCTTTAAGAATTATATATATTACTTTTCAAAAAAATTGTATATATGTGTGGGTATGCATATTATGTGAGTGCAGCTGCCAGTGGAGTCCAGAAGAGGGTGTCAGAGCCTCTGGAACTAGAGTAACAAGTGGTTGTTGAGTTGCCTGATGTGGATGCTGGGAACTACATTCAGGTCCTCCGCAAAGATAATTCAATGCTCTAAGTTTAATTTTTAAATTACATTTATTTACTACTTATTTTGTTGTTTGCTTTTTGTTTTTGTGTGTATGTGTGTTTGTTTTGAGACTGGGTTTCTCAAAACAAGGTTCTCAGGGTTTCTTTTGTGTAGTCCTGACTGTCCTGAAACTCACTGTGTAGACCAGGCTGTGTGCAAAGTCAGAGGTTGCCTGCCTCTGTCTCCTGAGTGCTGTGATCAAAGGCCACCAGCATCTGCCTTATTACTTCTTATTCAAGTTCTATCTGTCTAGTCATCTGTCTGTCTCTCTCTTTCTGTCTCCCCCACCCCTGGTTCGTGTTCTCTCTCTCTCTCTCTCTCTCTCTCTCTCTCTCTCTCTCTCTCTCTGGATATGGATATGGATATGGATATGGATATGTGTGTACCATGGGACATGTGTGGAGATCAGAGAACAGCTTGTGGGAGTTGACTCTTTTCCTGTGGATTCTGGGGCTTGAAATCAAATCAGAAGACTTAGCAGGAAACCCTTTACCTTATGAGCCATCTTGCTAGCCCTTTTCTGTTTTTATAAGCTAGTCTTCCTGTGCTTGACTTACTGGGATGCATATTCTACAGAATAAAATATTTCATGACTCAAGAAAAGCCAACTGATCAAGTATTACATCTCTGCCTATAGAAAACAACATAAGCAAGAAGGGAACTTTTCCTAACACCTTATCTGACTAGCAGGTCAGGTAAGATCACCATCACCCCCTATCCTGGCCTCATATCATTATCTTCAATGCCAAGTTCTGGTTTACAGAGTATTAGCTCTTTGTGGAAATCTCATATTCTACATATTAAACAACACATATCATGTCTTTGGGAATGAAGAAAAAGACAAAACAGATGGAAATGGGGAAGTCTTTGCAACTCATCTCACATGCACAGCTTTGTTAGGAACGTGTCTCTTCTGAAAAAAGCTCTTTTCCAGGGCAAGCTTTTACAGGACAGATTGTGCCACTGCCTGTCGGAGCTGATGCTGAACACCTGAAGACCAAGTTTCACAGCTCAGCTAACACTTTATGTCAGAGCTTTGCTTTTGAACCAGAATTGAAGTATTGGTTTAATTTACATATTCATGAAGCAATGGCGGTAGGGATTAAGGTAGAATATTTGACTTTTAGTATATTGCCTCCAAAAATCAAAGCATTTTTGTTTGTTTTTAAGACAAGATCTTACATTATTTCAGGCTACCCTGGAAGTCACTGTGTAGCTCAGTTTCTTTTCAGTCTCTTTGGTGCTTACAAATACAGGTATTCTGGCTACCGTCCCTGGCCAAATTTGCAAATTATAATCCTCAGAGACTCATAATCTTGGCCTTAATTTAAGAACCACAAAGGAATATGTTTCACAGTTAGTAAGCAGTAAACTCAAATTATTCTGGTTGGTCATGTAGGCTTGTGTTTTTCTGCCTGTGTTGAGGCAGGACATCACAGAGCACAAGTTCCTGTCTTAGGAGGCAGGGTGCTTGGGTGCTTTGCTTTCAATTTAGCTTTTTACGCTGGATTTGGCCAATAACTCTCTCACACTTCATGCCTATCAAGAACAAAGAAACCAATAGTCTACTAGCACTTGTATAGAAGGCATAGCTTATCAGGATCATGTTTTCCATCCATCTACACTTTCTCATAGTAGTAACAGCACCTAGCCAGATTGCTCTCTCCTGTGCATGTCTGACTTTTGGTATGAGCACTTCACTCTGAAGTGGACAGGTGTTTTCCACTTGTTCCGACAGTTGATCAATATCGCCTATACTCCCCCTGCGTTGGGATTCAAACCCAGATCAACTAAACAATTACTCTCCTACTGAGCCACATTTTCTCCTATATTTTTAGCATGCAAGTATCAAGTCTCTAAACTGATCCTTGAACGACACTCACATGGGGCTGAACAGTTCACTTCTGTGTATCTTCAATATATGTTACTTTTTCTATCTGTTGTTCAAGAGGGATCTTTCTCTTTAAATCTGTTACTCATCTATCAAATGACTCTCCTTCCTTCTATCTCTTTTCTTCTCCTTTTCTCTTTTTAAGATATAGTCTCACTATGTATTCTTTAGTGGGCTAGAACTCACTTTGTAGACAACACTGGCTTTATGTCTGAATCACCTTGCCTCTGCCTGTGAAATGGTGGAATTACAGGTGTGCACCACCATGCCTATCTCAAATAATTTTTCTTTTAAAATTAAAAAAAAACTATGTGTTTGCATATGTGTGTGTCTTTATGCACACATGCATTCAGGTACCCATGAAGGAAGGCCAGGTGTGGGATCTCCTGCAGCTGGAGTTGCAGGTGGTTGTAAGCCACTGCTGAGTGCTAGAGACTGAACTCCCATTCATTCAGGAGCAGTATGGGCTCTTAACCACTGATCCATCTTTCTAATCCTGTCAAATATGTTTTCTTAAGCATATGGCCTCTTAATTTCCTTCTCATCCCAGAGGAAATATCTTTACAAATAGCACCCCCATAAAGCAACATATTCTTAAAAAAAAATTTAAACTTTTTTTTTGTGTGTGACGATAGCATGGTATATGTGTGGACTTCAAAAGACAGCTTTTGAGAGTCAACTGAATTTAAGGTTCAGTTGTCAGGCTTAGTGTCAAGTGTCTACGAGCCATCTCCTCAGTTCTCAAGCCAATGTTGCCTTATTTGCTTGTAAAGTCACTACTGGGATTGTAGATTTTTTTCTTTAAAAATTTTGTACTATTTCCAATGCCTAGCATAGGCCCTATATATTGAGGGTGGGGTAAAGATACTGTAAAGTTTTCTTAAAACAAGAGTAAATCTTCTGGCCAGGCAGTTAGAGCTCCCTTAAGGCCTAAGAATGGCCTTGAAGTAAACTTGACAAGTACTGGTGGTAGGTGAGTTTTTTTTTTTTTTTTTTTTTTTTGTGGAAAGAAGAAATTATTTAATGTCAAGCCCTGGTGAGTTTTTGTCAGCAGGAAATCAGTCCTATGTGAGGATCTGGAAGCAGGAGCCCTAGGTCCTTTGATGGATGCTTTATAGTTGAGTAGGATACTTGTAATCCGAATTGATGTCAACCTGTAACCCTAACACTAGGGAGGTAGACACGAGAGGATCACTACAAGTTCAAGGGATGTCTAGTCTATACAGAGAATTCCAGGCTAGCCAGAACAAGAGTAAAAAAAAAAAAAAATCTTTCTATCAGATTTTTGCTGCCATTTTAAGGCTTTGCTTCCCCATGCCTGAATAGCAACCACTATGCTGAAGATCCTATGGAAACTACAGCCTTCATTTCTACCATATATTTGCTCTTTTTCAATCCTGACCTCATTTT
>NW_021620771.1:3275367-3356377 GCF_004785775.1 Grammomys surdaster | reverse complement strand
CAGGGGTCTGAAGAGGCAGAAGGTGTCAGATTCTCTGGAGCTAGATACATAAGTGGGTGCTGGGAACTGAACTGCTGTCCTCTGGGAGAGCAGTTGGTGCTCCAGCCACTGAACCATTGTTTTGACTTTGGTTTTCTATGTATACATTTTACCCTTGCATATTAGAAATTTTTACATTTCTATCTTCAGAAACTAAAATGTACAGTCTACAGGTTAGGATTCTGTGTTTTGTTTCCTTATGGTAATCTAGACTGGTCTTACATTTGTGGCACTCCTCCTGTGTTAGCCTTCCACATTCTATGATTACTTTTGTTTCTCTAAAAAACCAGTAACTGTGTACTGCACTAAGTAGGTACTTAAGGACTGACTCAGTGCTGACTTCCTGATTCTGTCTCTAGCTTGACAGCCACTGAGCTTTCAACAAGGATATCTTCTGCTCTGAAAGATCAAAACCTGTAGCCTATAAGCACACCCTTTTCTCCCTTCCTTCAAGAAGATGTTATAAACCCCCTTCTCTTCTCCTCTTCCGTCACCTCTCTTTAATACTAAGCAACTTCCACATTGTGCTAAACATTATAAACAATGTGCCAACTAATTCAAGTTCTCTCCCATTGTGGACAGAAACTTATCCAAATAGTCCATATCCTTGCTCCAAATTTACCTTGTACACGACTGGTCTGTGCCTACTCCAAGGGTAGATTTCCTGTCTCTTTATAACTTGATTTCCTTTTTCTAGCACACAGAAGTTAGATAAACATCTGCCGAATGAATACTTGGAGTCATGCTATACGTCCTCTCAAGCACTACTGTGAACTTTATCTTATGAGGCTAATTAGTAACTTTCTAGTGTATTCCATGTTAGTACTCCATTATTTTCCTTAAAAAGGAAACTAAGAGATAATGTTAAGGAAATGGCAAAAGGAGGAACACAATACAATCAGAAGTGATTTAGAGAGGTAGAGTGCAGAGTATGGTGAGAGGTTAAGTGGAGCCACAATGTAATTCCTGTTGTTCCTGTTACAATGCAGGGCCTAAGAGGATTTCCCTTGTGTAGCACATGATATTAATAGCCAGTTCCTCTACTGTCCTGCTCCTGGTCCTTGCTTTAGAAAGAGAGTAACTTTGGACTGGGCTAAGATCAGTGGTAGAGCACTTGATTAAACAAGGCCTTCAGTTTGATTCCAGCACTGGAAGGAAATAAAAAAAAAAAGTAACTTTGAAATGATTGATTGAGTTTTGGGGTTTTTTGTTTGTTTGCTTTTGTTTTATTTATTGCTTTCTTCAATTTTTCCCCATGAATTAACAATCAAAATCCTTTTCTTGCCTTATTAGGGCATTTGAGAATAAAAAAAAAGTGCTATAGGATCTTTAAATAGCCATTTGTCAGTTTTAATGAAAATATGCCTGTAGGCCTAGCAACTGGGATGCTGAGGCAGGAAGAATTTTGGATGGAAAGTCAGTCTGGTCTATATAATAAGTTCCAAATCATGTTGGAAAAACAAAATGAAGAAGCAACTTGACAACATTATTGTTTTTGGCAGAGAATATAGTTGCTTTTCTACACAACAGAATAAACTGATATCTCCAGTCAATGTATATGCCTGCTTTAACAACTGTCTTTACACTTCTGCAGTTGGTGTTTGTGCCTGTTTTAACAACTTTCTCTGTATTTGAACAGGGTTATCTGTTGTTTTAAAGATCCTAGAAACATTACCTACTTTGATTATACCTCTTCTTTTGCAACATAATGGCCAGAGTTGCTTATTTTTCCCCCTCAAACAATATCTGTAATAGCAAAGTACAAACTGATTTTCTCAAACAGGAACATAAAGGATATAATCTCATTTATTTGGTTCAGGAGCTCTCACATGGGACCTTGCACATGCTAAGCAAGTGCTCTACCACTGAACTAGCTGTAGTCCTTTCTATAGATTTTCAGGTGGGGGATCTCACCAAATTGCACAAGCATTTCTGAGATTTAAAATGAAGTTATCTGTTATTCTAACAGGTGTAGGAAATCATCAACATTGAGGCACCAGTTCCTGTGTTCACACACCTTTATATAAGTACTTTGTGCACTGAGCACAGAGTACACAAATATGTTCATATGTACCCACACATATGAACAGGGTCTCTCTGTGTAGCCCTGGCTGTCCTGGAACTCACTCTGTAGACCAGGCTGGCCTTGAACTCAGAAATCCGCCTGCCTCTGCCTCCCAAGTGCTGGGATTAGACATTTTATATTCTATCTGAGCTGTTTTTGCTAAGATGTGGGACAACCTTGATGGGGTTATTGAACCTGAAGGAGACAGAAGCAGAAGTACAACATGGTGCTGTGATAGACACTGTAGATGTGGGTTGTACACACACAGGCATGCACACATTCATATTCTACGGTTCAATTTATTTTATAGTTATTATTTGCTTCTTTATGTAAAAACCATTCAACAAAGGTTGAATCTCTGCCCTCCAAGAACAGATGATCTAACCAATGAAACCTAACTACCACTGAAAGGAAGGTCCAATTAAGATAACATGGTAGATTTGGCCAACAGGTTCCCTGAAGGCTGGCAGTGCAGGCTTATACCCCCAGCACTTGGGAAGCTGAAGGAAGTAGACTGAGCTTAAAGAGACTGTCTCAAAAAACGTAAACACAGCAAAACAAAGAAAAGGAAACAGAGAAAGTTTCTTGGAGGTAATGATGAAATGAGCCTCAAAAGAAGTTTTTGACAGAAGGAATAAGGAAAGACCTTTCGAGCTGGCAGCTCAGAATAAGGAATGGCACAGAAGTGAACTTTAGGATGACAGAGTAAAACCTGAGGCTGTAACAGCATGGCACAGGGAGAGGCTATGGCAAGAGACAAGCTGTAATCCACAGGTCTAAACTACTGTCCTACTTGTATATCCAAGACCATCACTGAAGGTTTCACAACAGCAACAGTCTAATCTCTGGAATGAAGACTTAGAGTATAGCACAACCCTATCAGAACTCTCTTCAAAGCCTTCTTCCTCATTTCCTTAACTTAGGGACAGTAATTACCGTCCACAAGTTACACAAGCCAAAAAAAAAAAGTGTACCATAGCCCAGCAGCCCCTTCGACAACATCTGCTTTCTCACCACACCCAACCTGACACCAAGTCTCATCAACTTCACACCAAATTTTCATCAGAGTGCATAATGTCCTGTAACCATCTCAGGACACACTCTCACTGCCTCTCTTTTGGACAGTAGGTCCTAAAGGATCTACTTGTATTCACTTAGGTTCTCTGTGGAGTTGAAAGAGAGAAAAGAAAAAAAAAAAGAAAGGAAAAACCCAACCCTAAGGGAATGTTTACATTCCTTTAGCAGGCTCCCAGGCTTTTGTTTTGTTTTTTCTTCTTCAAGACAGGGTTTCTCTGTGTAGCCCTAGTTGTCCTGGATCCCTCTCTGTAGACCAGGCTGGTCTTACCCTCCGGAGTGCTGGGACTAAAGGCATGCACCACCACTGCCAGCTCTTCAGTTTTCAAAATAAGGAGTGTCTGAGGTTGGGGCATAGCTAGGTGGTACAGTACTTGCCTAAGCATGCATGAAGCTCCAGCACACAAGCCAACAATCCTCAAACATTCCCCAGACCCTCCAAACCCTAAGAATCTGAATGTGGCCTCAGCAGTCTCATGTTCTTAGGCCCTGCATCTAGTCCTCCCCACCTCTCCAAGCCTCAGTGTATATTCTCTCACTTGTCACTTTCATCACATGGGCTTTCTCTACACTGTGTTCACCCTGTTTGCTTTCACCCTGGCGTGTGTGCATGTTACTGTCCACTAGTCCTTTCTGTAAGCTTCACTGAGTGATTTGCTGCACACTGACCAATGAATGAAATATCTCTGCCTTCTTGAGACTCACAGTTGAATGGCAAGTGACAGAAACACAGAAACCAGTAGCCCAACTATGTCAACTGTGGAAACCACCATGAAGAAAAGAACAGAGTGCTTTGAAGAAAGCGGTAACAGAAAAAGGAAATCTTCCTACTTTACATGGAAAGTTCAGAGGCTCCGATAATGAGGCACTCAAACTGAGCCCTCAAAGACAGAAAAGGAAGTCCTTACTTTAACCAGGCAAGAAGTGAGAGAAAACACTATTTCTGAAGGTTTCATGTGCCAAGAGAACAGACGGGAATTTCATCATGGAGAGATGCAAATAGAGTTTAAAAATGCAGCAATTCAAAATGAGAAAAAGGGTGTATCTATTCACTGCAGTGAAATCTAGGGTCCATGTTAACAAAAAGACTTTGAGAGAAGAGCCCAAGGAGAATAAACAGGCAGTCCTTATTTTCCAGCCTAGAGGGTGTATGGATGGCTGTGTTCAAGGCTTACATAACCAATGAGTCAGCAAAAAGGCAGGTGTCAACGGACAGCTTCTGTGCCCACTCTAAGCTGGTAGGAAACTTGGCTGTGCCTGCTGGTGAGAGTAGGGGGTCCAAGGACAATATCTGAGCTTGGTCAATGAAATAAGTCACAGACCTCCTAACAACATATAGACAAATTATAATGAAGAAAAGGAAACCTTTATCCTTAGAAAATATAACAGTACCCAGTTTAGAATGGGACTAGAACCAGGTGATTCTGGCAGGACTTCATGGACCTAATGTAATCTTCTCTCTTTCCTTTCCTTCCTTCTTTCTCTTTTCTATTCATTCATTCATTCATTCATTCATTCATTCATTCATTCCTGAATGTCCTGAACTCTCTATAAAGATCCATTTCTTTAATTTGAAATAAAGCTAAAATTAAATAAAATTAAATAAATTCAATTTATTTAAAATTTAGCCTTTAGGTTTTAATTAAATTTAAAATAAATTTAGTTAAAATAATTTAAAATTAAGATTCAGAATTAAGAAGCTTAAATTTGCTAAAATCAAAACCTACATTTTAAAGAGAAAATGTTCATTATTTTGTTTAAGGGGCCAAAAATATTTGAGGATTGTTTTGTCTCTTTTTCTGTGGTCCTGGACTAGATGAGCCCCAGGTTTTGTGCACTAGGGCTATTTTCTACACCTGTCTATTCTCTAATAAAGGACACGGTGTATTAACAGTATCAGAAAAAGGCTCCATGACAGAATTGGGTCTGGCAAGGTAAAATGTGCAAAAGCAAACATAAAAGGAAATTCAGTTATAATAGAGGGCAAAGAGATGAAGCTCAAACCACTGTTGGATACTGAACAGCAACGACAATGAGCCTGAGACAGACCTCCACCAAGACACGGTGTGAAAATAGCAGACCACTCATCATGCCTTCCTTCACATCTACACTCATGTTCTCAGCCTACTACTGCTCCAGGGGAATGACTCAATAACAGGAGGAAAGCTTTTTTTCCTCCCTTTTTCCACTGCAGGCTTTAGAAAAATCCTAGAAAAAAAAATAAGGTAATTACAACTATCCAAAGACATTTTTAAAAAAGAAATTGTGAGTGAGCACCCTATACTCTAGAAACGCTGAGTTTCTAATTGCTCACAGGTATCTGAGAAAACCTGATGAATATATCTGAAGGTCACAACTTGAATAAATATGCAGCAAAAATATTTTTTCCTGGCTCTTTGCTCAACCTTTTCCATCCAACATGATTCTGCAAAACAAATACTACTAAGCTGCAATTCTATGAAGGTGATACAGAAAAATAAAAAACACAAGAAAACCCCCTCATCATAACACATTTATCTTACCTAAACCCCCTGTCAGGCAGTCTGATGATTCTGCTTGTCACAAAGCCCATCCTTCATTTGGGAACACCAGAAAAAGCTTGGATTGTGAAAACAAGTCACAACCGCTCGTGGTCGTAAGATTTCTCCATTTTTTCCGGCTTCCAAATCATAGAGGAGCAGCAGCAGACTCTGTCACTCTTGCACACTGTAAATGAGGGCAGCTACCACTGGGGACGTCTTCTACTAAAGGGCTGGGCACAATGAAGCTTCTAGGCGATCCTTGGGCTTCTCACCTTCAATCTTAGAGCAGTGGCTTGCACACAACAGGCAGGCAGAGCTGCATCACATCAACATCCTGCATAGCGGATGCTCTGCAGCACAGTGCTCACCTCTATGCACAGTTCAGTTCTGCATCAACTCAGTAGCCTTACATCTGGGCGTCTGGAAGGACTGTGCTGAATAAACAGAAAGCTTCAACCTAACAAGCGCTGTGTGTGTGTGTGTGTGTGTGTGTGTGTGTGTGTGTGTGTGCGCGCGCGTATTTGCGCACGCGCTTACGAGCAGAGCGCGCGTGCACACACCCAATTATGCAGTTTGCTAGGGCTGTTAAATGCAAATGAACAGTTTGACTGTGAGAGCAAAGATGACAGACAGTATCTGCCTCTCTGCTCCAGCTGTGAGCATCTTTTATAAAAGACAAAAGCTTCCAACTGGTTGGATTTAAAGCTACAGGCATTATTTTCACATTCACATTTATTTCCTCATTTAAATTAAGTATGGTTGAGGAGAGGTGACAAAGTGAAAGCAATTCTCAATAAATAACACTTGGAGGTAGCTCAGTTCAATAAATACAAAGGAAAGGTTTCTGTCAAGCACCAGGAGACAGTTCTACTTTCCCAATGTTTCTTCTCTATTTTACATCCTCTGTTTAGAAAACTATGTAATGACAATTGAGTAGGAGTAAAAAGAGTGAGCAAGAAGTAGGCAAGGAAAAAAAAGTAGGCAAGAAGGCATGAAACCCTAAAATCTGACACTACAGACAGGAAAAACCACTTCTTTTTAGAAAATGCTGCAATTCTGCGATCCAGTAATGAATGCAAAAACCATTGAGAGCTTAGGTCTGGTCTGCTTAGGTCCTAGTGCTTCACTGCCCCACCACTTAGTTTTTTTTTTTTTAGGAAGGATATGACTATGCAGGCTAGGGTGGATTCAAGATCCTCCTCTGCTTTATCTAGTCTCAAAGAAATTAAGCCACTGATTTCTGTGTTGTCCTCTATCACTCTCCTCATTCCCTAAGAAAGGGTCTCTTACTGAACCTGAAGCTTGCCTCTCACTCCTACCTCGCCCCCTTTAAAAGCGACAGCTGGACAACAAATTCCAGAAATTTATCTGTCTCTGCCCCAAAGCTCTCAGGTCTTATAGATGCCTGCAGCCATTCCTGACTTTTTATTTGGATGCTAATACCCTAACTCAGGTCCTCATGCTTCTGAACCAAGCACTCTTTACCCACTTAGCCACCTCCTCCAGTCCTGTCACTGTGATTTCTATTTTTCTATTTCTTCAGTTTGTTTTATAAATGGAAGTATTTTCTGTTACTCAAAACCAGTAGCTCTTGTGATTTCAATCTTCTTCTTCTTCTTCTTCTTCTTCTTCTTCTTCTTCTTCTTCTTCTTCTTCTTCTTCTTCTTCCTCCTCCTCCTCCTCCTCCTCCTCCTCCTCCTCCTCCTCCTCCTCTTTTTCTTCCTCTTCCTCCTCTTCCTCATCATTTTGGTTTTTTGAGACAGGGTTTTCCTAACAGCCTTGACTGTCCTGGAACTCACCTGTAGACCTGGCTGGCCTTGAACTAACAAAGACTGCCTGCTTCTGCCTCCTGGGTGCTGGGATTAAAGGCGTGAATGTTTGGCTATGATTTCAATTTTTGAGAATAAACACTTTCCTTTCTTCTCTTAAGTAATATATATCCATATACTAAATGAACTTGAAGTAACATCTTAAATAGTTACTTAACTATTCAATTATGTTCAATCTAATATAAAACCTATTAGGGAAGAATTTTCTTCATAGTTATACAGCTGAATGTTAGGGACCATGTCCTCTCCTCTGGGTAGGTACTGTATTGAATTTATAAGGTTAATATTACAATTCTACAATTTGCAGCAAAACTGCTCCCAGTGATTGGTATTTTAATGTTCCTTCCCTTCTGGGACACACGAGGAAGATAACACTTCCCTTGTAACCCTGTGATTACTTGCAACCAATGGATTGCAAAAGAAAGGCAGTGAGTATGTCATTGGCTCAAAACATTTCCAAGAGGCTTGCTTCTTGGCCTTTCATTTTACCACTGTGACCACTGAAGCATGTGTGACAAAGTGCCTTGCATGAGCCTCTTCCATATGAGTTTCCTGGGCCTAAAGCAGGATTTTTGTGGGAGAAATATTCACTGTTCACTTATGTGTAAGTTTTGTTTTTTTAAAGTATACTTGACAAACAGGCATGAAGCATGCTTGAAATCCTAAGAGAGGAAATCACGAGAGTCACCTTATGTAGCAATGAGATGCCGTCTTAAAGACGTTTTAAAAGGGGCTGGAGATATAGCTTAGCTGGTAGAGGGGCCTGGTGAGTACCAGCCCTGGGATCCTTCTTCAGGACTACTAATACAACAATAACAACAACAAGAGCAACACAAAACAAACAAAAACCCAAACAATAAACAGGAATGGAAGGAACAGTAACTGGGTGTAATTCAGCATGCTTATATTTTCATTGTTCTAGAGGTAGAAGTAGAAGGGTCAGAAGCTCAAGACTAGCTTGAGCCAGAGCAAGCTTGAGGTCAGTCTTTGCTATATGATATCCATTATCAACAACAAAGACACACCAAAAAATATAAAAGTTCTTTGATAAATTTAAGGATTATTCCAAGATATTAATGGATTCAACTTGCAGAATGGAGAACTGAATCAATGAGTTGCCTGGAGAACCTGGGCTTGTGGGTTACTTTAATCTGGCCATGTTATCTTCTTGACTCTAAAAGGTGGTGCTCTTTTGATATTGCTGATTTCTTCTCTCAATCTTGTTTTTTGATTCTGGTTTTGTTTCTGGTATATGCATCAGTTATTAATGAGTCTTCCCTGATGACAACCCTGAAAAATAATTTGCTTTTACTGTTTAAATATGATGGTCTCTTGAGAGGTCTGACACATATTTGTTTTCTCCATGCAACAAGAAACCAGAAGGCAGTTCAGACTGTTAGGCGCTTCTTTTTGGTCACTTGTTTATGCTGAGTAAAGAATTTGGTACATACAATGAAGGAGGAGTTCTTCCAGCTAGGGAACAGTGAGGTCTCATGATTTTGTGTTTACTCTGGACAATGGCTGAGAACCTGTAAGATCTGCAGCCATAGATCTCTGTGTATCTTTTTTCAATTCAGAAAAGCCATGGTTTTTTCTATGTTAGCATGAAATATCTATTTTTGAGGGTATTAATAAGTTATATTTCAATGTCTCTGCCCCCCCTTCCATTCATTCTCTTATATCCCAGGATGGCCTGAAATCCCTATGGAGTCTCTTAAGAAGTCACTTTATTGGCTTTCTAAGCTAAATAAGCACATAAATATCCCTAAAATTCCAATAAAATAAAGTCATGAATGTTTAAAACTTCAAACATTGTAGACAGAGGGGGAAAATCCATCTTATAGTTCAGAAACATTTAAAGAATTCGAATCCACAGCCTGGGAGAGGATTTCAGTGACAGAGTGTATGTAATATGGGTGGTACCTGGAGTTTAAGCCTAAGTACTAAAAAGATAGGAAAACAAAACCAGCACATACACACATTCATCTACTCAGGTAGAAATCAGAAAATCAAGCCTGAGTACTGCATGCATTCTTATTTCACTTGGGTTTATTGTCAGAACTTTCTAAACTTAGATTTACTGATCAAAACCTTACAATTATTCTTACTATTGAGAGGACTAAAACCTTGGGAATAAAAATTTCAATTCTCTGTGTAGCATATTGGGCGCCTCAGAAGGAGCCACTGACAAGGAGTCTTTAGTCAATGATGGCCCTTACTTAGGCAGGATAAGTCTGGAGCTGAGTCAGTTCCTGAGACACCATGCTGGAGGAGATAGCAAGGCTAGAACTGAGCTGGTTTTCAAAATTCTTCAAGGCCTCACCAAATATAGAGAAACTAACTAACTAACAGCAATCAATCAAAATTATACCAATGTCACTGCTTTGCCCCTACCAACCATATTAGAGGTTACTTAACCCTTCTGGAAAATTCCCCTAGCCCTGCATACAAGTTGTTGCCATTTTGATGAATGCTTGACCCCTGAATGCATTCTAATTTCTAATTTCTTCAGAATAAACATTCTTTGCCTCTGTATACCATTTGATTCTGGGGTTTTCCTTCAGCAATTCTTAGACCCTAACACTATAGTATTTGTTTTTAATAAAATGGATGTCAGGGTGTTGGGCATAAGACATATCCTATAGGCTCAGCTGAAATGACTACAATTGGTTGCTCAGTTCAAGGCCAGCCAGGATGTCTCAAAACACAAAACAAAATCTAGGCTGGTAGTACAGTCTATTTTTTTAAAAATTTTATCTATTCATGTATTTTACATATATAAATACTATGACTTCATGTACACCAGGAGAGGCAAACAGATCCCATTATAG
Source organism: Grammomys surdaster (assembly GCF_004785775.1). Classification (NCBI taxonomy): domain Eukaryota; kingdom Metazoa; phylum Chordata; class Mammalia; order Rodentia; family Muridae; genus Grammomys; species Grammomys surdaster. The sequence continues at coordinate 3,346,017 of NW_021620771.1, read as the reverse complement.
ATGGTTGTGAGACACCATGAGGTTGTTGAAAATTGAACTTAGGACCTCTGCAAGACAGATGTCAACTGCTCTTAACCACTGAGTCATCTCTCTAGTCCAGTAGTGCAGTCTTATAAATTATAGCATTTGTGAGGCTCAGGCAATAGGATTGTTACAAGTTTAAGGCCAATATGGTTTACATAGGAAGTAGACAGTGGTATATACAATGAGATTATCATCTCAGAAACTCCTATAACCAGGGTATGGAGGTATACACTTTTAATCCCAGCGTTAGGAAGCAAAAGCAGGTGAATCTCTTTGAGTTCAAGGCCAGCATGGTCTAAACAGAGTTCCAGAACAGTCAGAGCTACATAGTTGAGCCAAGGGGCATTGGAGTGAGATGAAATGAAACAGTTATGGATGGCAGAGAACAGACTTGTACAGAAGGCCTTAGAGACCAGTCAGCTGAGGATCTGTATCCCCCTCTAAGGACTCTTCTGTCCTCCCCTCAGAAGCTAGTTCAGCTCAAAGTCCAAAATTGTATTAACTTTCCACTGGCATTCAGGGAGAGGCAGGTTTTTGTTTGAGTTCAGCAGCTCTCAATTATGTAAAAGCTAACACCAGCCAGTAGTCAGGGAAACAGAAAAACTACAAAGCAAGGACCTGGAAATGGTCACAGGAACACCTAAATAGGGCAAGCATTTTCTTTTGCTGTTAGAACCAATTAGTTCAGAATGGTGAACAACAGAGTTGTTTCTTAGTAGCAGAGTTTTCCAAAAAGAATACTGTTACTGACCACTTCAGACTAGCCAAAAAGACACTTCAAAACTAGTAAAAAGATGGGGCATGATGGCACTTGTTTAAGCCCAGCACTTAGGAATCTGAGACAGGTGGATCTCTGTGAGTTTGAGGTCAACCTGGTCTACATTCCGAGTTCCAGGGTAGCCTAGGTTATGTAAAGACCTTATCTCAACAACAGAGTTTAGGGAGGGCTCAGTGGGTAGAAAACTCAATTATCTAAATTTGATGCCTAGAATCCATACATGTACCTGCACATATATGTATGTAGACATATGCAGGCATACATACAAATAAATATAAAAATGTGAAAAGTACAGTATAGTAACCATTTCAGATTACATGCTAAGGTGCTGCCTATCTCAAAAGAATCTATAATGTCATTCATTGTTACCTGGTGTACTTTCTGTTTCTATAACAAAATTTCAGAAACTGTGTGATTGATAGAGATACACGTTCATTTGGTTTACAGTTCTGGAAGATTAAGAAGTGTACAGCACTGGCACTTGGGTCAGGGCCTTCCTAATGCCCTAATACAGTAGAGGGCATTGCATGGTGAGATGGGGCAGGCATGATGACAGTGTTCTCTCTCCATGAAGCTGTTTAGGTCATTGTGGGGGTACCACTAGAATTTTATCTTATCCTAATTATATTTCAATGGCTCCTCCTCCAAATATCATTAACATTTGATGTGGGGAATCACGTTTTATCAGATGAACTTTTAGAGGGTACATTTTAATCCAAGACAACCACCTAAACAAAGTGTGCTGCAGGGAGTGGTTTCATAGCAGCAGACACCATAAATCCTGCATGGTGACACATGGCCTAACATGAGGAAGTGCTGGGAAACTCCCAAGAAATCCTTCCTAGCAAATGAAGAGGTGTGTAGAAATTTACTTTGTAAGATGAAGAGTCCGATATTCTTAATGTAATGAGACTAGAGCTCCAGACCCAAAGCCCACAAGGTTCAACTGTTCTCAAAGTTCTCAAAAGTCCAGTGCACTTTTACCCTTAGACAGATTAAAATGACATTTAATCTATTTAATTTTGTTTGGAACTGTACATGGTATTACTATATTAGTGCTATTCAGAAATATAACTGGCTATTAAGATTGTTGAGTTTGTGGTCAGCCTGGGCTTTATTTGGAGGAGGGAAAAAAAAAGCCTGGTTCTAAGTCCTTTACTTCTTGTTATTTTAAATGAAGATAATGTACAATGCTATAAAAACATTATAAATGTTTCCCCCTTTTCTTTCCCTTTTTGGCTGCACTAAGAATTGAACCTAGACCTTGAGCATCTAATGCAAATGACATTTCACTGATTGACAGTTTCAGTGTAGCACCTTCTTCATAAAGAAAAACAAACAAACAAACAAACAACAAAACAAGATTCTTGGGCTGAGGCTGTCTCTCCATGGTAGAGTGCATGGTAGCATGTACAAGAATTCAGGTTCAAGACAAGAACAAGGCAAAGAGCAAATAACCATGGAACCCAGGCTGACTTAGTCTTCCAAATGAAGCTCTAGCTTCCATGCTAAATAAAGGAACTCAGCAACTTCAACAGAAGAAAGTAAATCATCATAACTCATATACTACCAGATAACTATCATTTATAGACAACTCAAGTTCAGATCCACAGACCCCCCACTCCCACTCCTGGTTAATTGCTAGGTAGGTATGTGTGACAGCCTACTTGTAATCCCAGGGGCAAGCTGGTGGAGTAGACTAGCCAAAGAGACAAACTCAGGCTCAAATGGAGAGGCTATGCCTCAATATATGAGGTAGAGAACAATTGAGGAAGACACCTGACATCAACTTTATACTTGACATCAACTTTATGCCTCTACATCCATGTTCACACATGTGCACATGTAGTCACAAACACAAAGGCACCATCCACATACATAAGAAAATACACTGAAGGGGTAGAGAGATGGCTCAGAGGTTATGAGCACTGGCTAATCTTGCAGATAACCTGGTTTTGATTCCTAGCACCCACATAGTGGCTTACAATTATCTATAAATCCATTTCCAGGGGATCTGATGCCCTCTTCCAACCCCTGCAGGCATGGCATACATATAGTGCATATACATACATGCAGGGAAAACACTTATAAAAAGAAATCTTTTAAAAAGTGCATTGTCATTTACCCATGAAAAGCTGTTTTAAGCTATATTGTACCACTGTTAGAGGGACATAAACTCTCTTGAAACTCCTCTTAGATAGCTGTTTCATGATTTCTTAATCTTAGGTGAAGAACATGCTAGTCAGGTATTGACAAAGATTCTTTGCTCAGCCAAAACTTCTGTTGATTTCTGAGCCTTTTCCCTAGGCATATCTGTGCCCTTTCTAAAAACCCAATTCTAGCAAAATTAGCTAAGTAAGTTTCTGCTAGAAATCTTTCCTTCATATGCACCCTCCTCAATGTCTGACCTGGTTCTCTGTCCTCTTGTCTTACTGCCTATGGGAGAAATCTTGCCAAGCTAAATCATCCAGAATCCCCTTTCCTCTCTTGGTCATTTTCTATCACGGTCATCCATAACCCACAGCACCCTGCTCATGCTGTACTCTTCCTACTGTGGGACATTACACTGTAGTGCCTACAGCCTACCTCATTATGCTTCACCAACTATCACTGAATAATTGCTTTTTTCAATAGGTAGTTACATAAATATGAAAAATACATCTTCAGAAAATAAGAAAACTACTAAAATATAGGAATGTTATTTGATGTGAAGACAGATTTATTTTAATTTGTTCTTTGTAAAATATCAGTTGTCACAGATAGTTTGAGAAAAAGTGCAAAACCATAACATCAGTTAACCACTTAACTTCATCACTGTTGCTTTGCCACTAAGCTGCAGAGAACCCTAGAGTTTCAAAGAAACATCTTTTAAATATTAAAGACAGTTAACAGACTGAAGATAGAGAGCTATAAGAAGAAAAGAAGGAGGAGGAGGAGAAGAAGAAGAAGGAGGAGGAAGAGAAGAAGAAGGAGGAGAAGGAAGAAAAAAGAAGGAAGAAAGAAGGAGGAGGAGGAGGAGGAGGAGGAGGAGGAGGAGGAGGAGGAAGAGGAAGAACAAGAAGAAACAACAGGAAGGAAAAGTAGCTATTAGCAGGCAACTTACTGTCAACTAACAACTTTGAGTTTATTACCAATGAAGGAACAGATGATCAGTTTCTCAGCTTTTCACCCTTCCTCTTGAGATGCCATCACATGACAGAATTCTACTGTTTGGCAACATTAAGTTCAAAACACCAGGTCATACATAGTAAATGGGTTTGTAGGAGACAGATTTGAGTCCTTATTTTTCCACCAATTCCCCCCTGAAACTGTGATTCATGGTGCTTACGATAACCAGGGCCCCCAGAATGGCTGAGCAGGTAAAGGCACTTGCAGTCAAGCCTGATGAGCTGAGTTGTGTCTCTAGAACATGGTGGCAGGAGAAAACTGACTCCTGAAAATTGTCTTCTCTGTTCTTCACACATGTGCTATGATGTCCCCCCACCACAATAAAATGCAATTAAAGTAAATCAAAGTTTAGTACCAAAAAACAGAAAGAGAACAGACAAAGCATACACAGCACAGCTCCAAAGAAAAGGTGAGCTGTCAAAGGCCAGTGAGCTGCTTGAGGTTACAAACACCAGACAGAGCATATATTTAATGAATTCTGATGAACAAAAACATGCATCTTTGGAATTAGGAAGGAAAAAGAAACATGTTACTCTATCATGTGCTAGATGAGCTCAGGCTAAGCTACCCTGTCTGCAATGTTTCTCCACATTGTTTCCATATCTTCTGCCTTGGTAGTTTTTACTTAAGGGCCAAAGGTTGGAAGAAAAGAGATGAGACTGCTGAGAGGATTACTCACACATAGAGTACAACAGAGGCAGAAGATGTTAAAAACAAACCAACCTCTCTCCTGCAAACTGCTGGCTCTGTTCTGAAGATGAAGAGTGAAGAACAGTGGGGCCTTTGTTTCTAGTATAAGAGAAGGAGACTCCAACATGGAAAATGAAAGCAGGGTTATTTCTGGGAATGAAAATTCTAATTTCAAATTCAAACACTCTGAATTGTTGTAATGGAAAAAAAAATCTTTTACACAAATGGTTATAAAATATGCATATGCACTAAATAAAAAAATACATACCTAAATACAAAAATGATCTACTTTTAGGTTAAAGGAAAAGGAGTAGGCTTTTCACCTATCTTGTGAAATTTGCAATTCAGCTGTTCTTCAGATTTAACTCGAGGAGCACGAAGTTAATGTGGGGTGGAATGCTTTAAAGACTAAGGACTACTTAGAGATAAGGCTAAATCTGGGACTCACATTTGAAATCCAAGTGTGCTGTTGATAACTACATTTTGTCTGCTCTTGTGGCTAATCCTAAGCAGTCAAGTCAACAACAATGAACTTGCAGGTTGATTATATAAACACAGAACTCTACTTTGGATGTAAGGTTTCTCTGCAGAGGCACCAACTACACGCATATGTTAGCAATTACTGATATTGAATCAGGGAACAAATGTTTTTTGTGAAAGATAGTAAGGCCGGGGTATGTTCAGTCTAAGTCCTTCATGTGCCGTCCTCAGCCATGATTCAGTTTTGATTTACACCTGGCTCCCAACACAGAGACATCTGGCTCTCTGTGAGAAGATTAAGTCTTAAATAGTTTTTATTATCTGTCCGTCTGTCCATCCATCCATCCATCCATCCACCCACCCACCCATCCATCAATCCATTTTTTTTGTATCCCATATATGTGGAGGCTAAAGGTCGACTTGCAGGACGTGGTTCTCTGGTTCTCTTTTTCCACTATATGGGTCTTGGGGAATCAAACTACTCAGGTCTGTCAGGCAGGGTAGCAAGTACTTGCTAAGCTATCTTACCAGCCCTAGGAAACTGTTTTCTAAAAGTAATATAACCAGAGAATGCATGTAGATTTGTAGCTTAAATATCTATTTCTGAGAGCCATAGGGAAATGTATTACTTTTATTTAAAAGTTTTATTAAATTGATTTATTTTGTATGTGTATATATGTATGTGTATAGAAAACAACCTTAGACCTCCTTTAGAAGTCAGCTCTCTCATTCCACCATATGATTCCTGGGAACCAATATTTTGGACATTAGGCTAGGTGGAAACTGCTTTTAGCCACTATGCCATTTTACTTTAGTTGCGTATGTGTGAGAGATGGTGGGGTTGCTCATGTGCACTAGGCTTATTAGTAAGTGTTCTTACCTGCTGAACCATCTTGCTGGCCCTCATATTACTTCATTTTAAAAGCCAATTTATACAAGTCTGTCCTTGTGTGTGCACATACATGTACTCATTTAAGTCCTAAATTGGAAGACCCTTAGGACTTTTCTAGTGAAAGAATCTTATTTCACAATAAGAAATAAAAGTCCTGGAACTCTAACTGAACACCTGTTACTATCTTGTTACAGCAAAGTTGGCACCACAGGCCAGGCCTCCTGAACCTCATTTTCTCAACAGTGTTATTCTTCACTTGAGAAGTACACAACCAAAAGCCCTAGCCTCCAAAGTCTCCTGTTCAGTCTGAACTGTGACCAGTGAGAACAGAGATGTTTGTAGTATTCTAATCCAGTTTTCACACTTCAAACTAGTTCAGTATAGCTCTTCAGATCTGCTCATTGTAAATGCCAAAAGCTGTTCTTAGTTGTAAATCCTATCTCCTCTTTCCTCCATTTAGCCCCCCAAACTCAGAGGTAATCTGGAATATAATTAATTCAATGAAGAATAACAAGAAAACAAGTAACATAAACAATTTACCACTGCTTCCTCAAGGGACAATCATAAGATAAACAGGTATTAGGCAATTTTATTAAGAGTCATCCCTGGGGGCTGGAAAAAGCTCAACTCTGGTTGACAATGGTTAGTTAACACTGCTGGTCTTGCAGAGGAACAGGGGCCATGATAATCTCTTCTGGGCAGAAAGGAGACATTGGTTTAGGAAAAAGTCTGTTCTCTTTTGTTTCTCTAATCTTCTGACCTGGCTTTACATTTTAATAATGAAAACTAAGGAGCAGAGAAGAAGGCTCAGTCAGTGAAGACTTGCTTTGATTGCAAAGACGGATGTTGTGGGTTTGATTCCCACACACATAAAAAAAGCCAGGCATGGGGACACATATATAATCTTAGTGCTAGGGGGACAGGAGCAGGCCAAACTCTGGAGCTTGCTGGCCAGCCAGCCTATCTTACATGGTAGATTCAAGGTTCATGGAAGAGATCCTGTGGTAAAGAGACAAGGCAGACAGCTCCTAAGGAACAGCACCTGACGGTGACCTTCAGCCTCCACGTGTCAGAGGTCTGACTATGAGAGAAATTTTATTATATCATAAAAACTCAACACTTAAAGTAACAGCTTACTGTATATAAAACTTAGGTTTAAAGTACACAGTATTTAAACTTTAAAATATACTTAAGTACAGTGACTGTATGTGGCCAACTTGTTGTAAGTTGCCACAATAAACATTTGAGCATCTGTAGAAAAAGCTCATAAGATACTGTCAAGGAATTGTCTAAAATGTCTGTATCACACACGTGGCTTTAACAATAATACCTAAAGGTGTGGCCATTGCAGGGTCACTGAGAAAGGAAAAGGGCAGAAATCTTTAGCATGGACCAACCTCTGGACATATTATAAAATTTTAAAGTATTCAAAATGTCAGTGAGTTCAATAAACATAGTGACTTCTAGAGTTCCCCTTTCTTCAAATTCCACACTGGTTTCCTGCAGTTAGCTATATTTTCCTTTTGTTAATTCTTTTTTCTCCAAATTGTTAATTCTGTAGTGTAGAAAGGTATTCAGATCTCAGTTTACAGTCTCTTGATGTATTTAGTCCTGTTAGGAAGCTAAGATGTTGGAAACAGGTATCTCACTGCTGAACACTTATAAACTTAGGTACATTTATGTTTCAGAAAAGTGTATGTGTGTGTGTGTGTGTGTGTTAGAGAGAGAGAGAGAGAGAGAGAGACAGACAGACAGACTGAGGACTGAACCTACAGTTTCTGCATACAATGCAAGTATCTATAACTGAGCTAAGTTCTGTCAGGTCACCCCAGCTCTAGAAAGATGCCTACTATTAGGAGTTAATGCAAGTACTAGGTAAAGGCAATTGAAGTGCTTCAATTCTGTCTTACGTTCTGCCTGACACTGGCACTGATGGAGTGTAAGATTTAAGTCTGATGGTGTCTCCCTATCTCATAAGGCTCTTCTAGGAATACTTTCCGTCCTATCATGCAGCTCATCCTGCACTACCATTCTTTTTCCTTTCTCACAGATTTATAATTTTTTATTTTCTTTTTCAGATTTATAGTTTTTAATTATGTGTTTGTAAATATGAGTGCAGACTTCCACAGTGGCCAGAGGTGCTAGGTTCTCCAGCTCTGGAGTTACAAGCAGTTGAGATTCACTTGTTGTGAGTGCTTGGAACCAAACTTAGGTCCTTTGCAAGAGTATGCATTCTTACCTACTGTGCCATCTCTCCAGCTCATGTACTAGCATTCTTAATAAAACACTGATAAATAAACTGACCTTTTTTAACTTCAGAACAAACACAGGAGCTGCCAAGGTTTTAGGATTCAAGAATCAGAACAAACAGAAAAAGAGAGTACAGATCACAGGCACAAATCTGCTAATAAAACCAGCGTTTAAAATATCAAACTCCAGAGTGAAAAAATCTGTTTGGAGCTTAAGTCCAACTGCTCACCAGCAAACAGTATTAATTTTAGAATTGGGGGGGGGCACTCTAAAGAACTGTTTTTACTTTTTTAAAAAAAGCATTACTCCTTAAAAAGTATCTATGTATTGTTTATAAAACCGACCCATAGTAAATTCAATCTAATGGCTTAGTTTTCTATTCAGAACTAAAGGTGAAATGTGAACATGGGGGATGTTGCATAAAGCTGGATCATCTTCCTGTTTTGTTCATTACACAGTCCTGTGGTGTTGATCTAAAGACGAAAATTAATAGAGTTGTATATACTGTTCATAATTGAGGAAACCATTGTGTCACAGGAAAAGCCCTGAAAACAAGTAGCTCAATGATAAGAATCCTTTTATTAAAAGAAGAATGTGAGAAATATTTCAAACTGGCTTGAACTCAAATTCCCATTTGTTATGCATGCCTGGCATCCTCACATTTAACCCAAGCCTTTCCCACCCAGTCAAGGCAAATGAAACTCTTTTGTTCACTGAAGGAAATGCTTATTTTCCGGTAACTTTTTAGCCTGAAACACCGCAAACAACATCTATTCTGCATGGAAACAGGCCCCCATACCCAAGTATTGGACGCTCTAGTATGATCCAATCATGACTTATATAGCCACACAAAACCCCTTGTATTCTGCCCAAATAGCTATGAGTGAAACAAACAGCTAGGAAACAACAGGATTCTCTATTATCTCAAATTCACCGTCTAAAAATAGCACATGCCCTGGCTGAGCTCTGCTGTTGAGAAGTGCTAAGTTCCAGCAGCTCCGTCAGTTTCCTGTGTCTGTACAACCAGCCCCCACTTAAAGCTGTATAACTACAAGAATAAGGAAGAGATTTATAAAGAGACAGATACACACACATATACAACATACGGTTTCCGAGGAGAGTGACGGTTCCATGCTTGTGAGGAAGGAGGAAGAATATGCCGAGTAACCCCTGGGTTTCTCCCAGGTTTGAACATGCTGTACTGTGGCATGAGGTCAGCAGACTGCTCTAGCCCTGTGAGGCTGAATTCTACCCTGACAAAGCAGTATCACTGCAATATGAAGCAAGAGTACCCAGGGCATGTTGGCAGCTATACAGAATGGCTGTTCTAGAAAGTAATGGCAACTCCAAAACAAGAGCTCTATGCTGTCACATGAGTTTATCTCCAGTCCAGTTAAGCAATGACATAAAAAACACCTTCAACATTGATCATAAATAGCTCACACTAGTAAAAGATAGGAAATAAATGTTCTCTTTAAATAGGAAGCAGGGAATCTGAAGAACCCATTGATTCATTCAACTGATATCACAAACATACTTAGTCTGATTTGACAGGAGGTTGGAAGCCTCCTGCTTCTGGACCCTGTGACCGACCTGAGGAGCTTTAAACCCTCTCTGTCATTTTAATACAGAACAGGTGGAACATTCTGAAAATATATCTTTGGTAATGTATACACGCATCACACACACACCACACACACACACACACACACACACACACACAAACAAACAATAGGACTGAAGGTATGCCTAATAATTTCATTTTTCACATCTGCCCAATTTCACATATACCATTTCCTCTTATTTCATCAAAAATGTATGTGAGTGTGGGGTGAGGATATATATGGCTTAGCTGGGAGAGTGCTCACCTAGAATTCATATGACTCTGGGATCAGTCCCAGCATAGTATAAATAGGCATGATGGTGTAACCTTCTAATCCCAAGGCTGGAGAGGAGGCAAGAGGATCATAAATTCAAGGTCATTCCTTGGCTACATATGGAATTTTAGATCAGCCTGGTGTACATGAGACTGTCTCAAACAAAAAAGTTATCTACTGTATCTTTAGTGAGTCTATCACTCTACTGAGGTGACTATGTATATAGGGTTACTGCTAGTTTCTTTCACAATCCTATTTCATGGGAAGTGTGGTAACAGCCTATTTCTTTTTGGACATTAGGAATTTATGCATACATGTGTGTGGAGGTCAGAGGTCAATGACATTGGTTACCTTCCTCAAATGTTCTCCACTTTTGAGTGTCTTTCACCAAACTGGGAGCTCACAGATTTAGTTAGACTGGATGTCCAGCAAACAAACAGCAGGAATTCTCTTGTCTCTTCTTCCCTAGCACTGCACTTGTAAATGTGTCACTGCACCTGGTTTTTTATATGGGTTCTGGGGATCCTTGAGCTTGTTCTCTGGAAGAGTTTACAAACTAAGCCACGTCCTTAGCCCTGCATCCACTTTTCTTTTCTTTCTTTCTTTTTTTTTTTTTAAATACAGGGTTTCCTCATGAAGCCTTGGTTATCCTGGAACTCACTATATAAACCAGGCTGGCCTTGAACTCACAGCAATTCATCTCCATCTGCTTCTCAAATGTTGAGATTGAAGGGGTTCACTACCATGTCTGGTTTTCTATCTAATTTTGACTTACTATGATTTTTAAGGTCAACTTATCCCTAAATTTGTTTTAGTTAGAGAATAGATTTTAAATCACTTTTTAAACTTTTAGTTTTGTGACGATGACAGGCAGGGCCCACCTGGATGAATGTTTTACAGACATTCAGAGTAGTACTTATTCTGTTGTTTCACACATTCTGGAATCTAGTTCAGAGCAGATGCTCAGATCTTCTGGATCTTTCCTTACTTCCTGCCTACTGGATTTTATAAATCACGGAGACCAGTCATCTGTGTTATCAATCTGTGGAACGAGTGACCTTTTCAGGGCTGCTGACTTCCTTTCACAGTTCTGCACCTCTGGTGTTAAGACATTTGATGTTAATGTCAGTGTTATCTTGGTCTTTTTCTTACTCCTTGTGAACTGGTGATTTTATTACTATTTCATATGTCTGTCCACTTTGTACTGTATTCTAGATACTGAGATTATTGTTGTAAAAATGTAGGCAACGGTAAGTGCATGTAAAGAATAACGCTGTTATCTCAGTGGAGACAACCTAGCTGTCCTCAGTTTAGATTCTCCAGCCAGCCTTTTGTAGACTGTGTTCCAACCTGAACTAAGTGTCAAAGGCTTTGCGATGCTAAGCAGATCTGCTCTACTAGTGCACCAAGCTCTGTCATTTTGCTTCTCAAAGCCTGTTTGGGGCCAAATTATGCATGAACAGCATATGAACACAGGCAAGATGAATGGTTAGTGAAAAAAATTAAGGAGTTTACTTTCCAATTCTCCTGCAAATCTAATCTCCTCAGTACTTTCTGGGAAGTGGGGTCCTCTTATCTAGTCAGAAGATTGAAAATCCTCTTCTCCCAGCCACATAATTTCTAGAGAGTGACTGTGTTTGGAGGCAAGCAGCTTAGTGGAGGAAGCAAACAGGGTTCATTTCAACCTCTTAGGACCCCTCTCCACCCATCAGAGAAAATGGTTTCCACCCTCAGGTTCCTGCTCTACTTCAGTCTATTGTTACAACAGAACTATGTGAGATTTTTAGCATGTGAGAAAAGAAACAGAAAAAAGAACAAGGCTGTTCTGTGCTTCTTCTGAGTATTATACTGCTTTTTCCTTTCCTTCAGTTTGAACCTGAGTTCAAGCTTCTCTTGGTATTCTTGTCTACTCACAGTGAGGCCCACTTACGGGTTGTGAAAAAAATCTTGAAGATATGGGGAAATGATAATAAGTTCAGTCCTGATTCTGTAAGAGATGACCCTCCCCCATCAAAGGTAGCTTGTCCACTAAGGACCAACAGTCCCTCTATCACCTTGTAGAACTTATATTCAAATCTGTCTCTCTCTGTCTCTCTGTCAATCTCTCTCTCAGACAGAGTCTTACTAAGAAGTCCTGACTGTCCCCCAGGTCATAGAGATCTGCATGCCTCTGTTTCCCAAGTGCTGGGATTAAAGGCATGAGATACTAAGCCTAGTCCTTATGCAAATATTTTCATCTCTCTCACCAGGTAAAACTTTTGTCTCTCCCCACCTGCCCTCTTCCAGGAACTGAATAGTATGGAGTAGCTCACCTCCCTTCCTCCTTTCCTTCATTTCCTTCTAATTCTTTTAAAAACTAGCCAATTTCAACACTGTAAGGCCAGACAACAGGGAAAAGACACCGTCTCCACCTGCATTAGAATGAGACCAAGTACACTTCTTGCCTCATGTGCTTGTTAAACCTAGACTGGAGCATCACTTCTGTGAAAAGAAATGACCTTTACAGCACACCTTTCAATGTTTTCAAGTAATTGTTTTATGGTAAGTGTTAGAGATTCTGTCTTTAAAAAAAAAAAAAAGGATCAAAGATGTGACTCAATGATGCTTATCTAGCAAACCTAAGATCCTGAGTTCTATCCTCAGCAGTGCAAAAACAAACAAAATTATTGAGCATGACCTTTAATTCCAGCACTTAGGAAGTGGAGGTAAAGGCAGACAGATTTCTGAATGTGACCAAACACCAGTTTGGTCTACATAGTAAGTGGTAGGCCAGTCAGGGCTACATAGTAAGGTCCTGTCTAAAAAAATAAATAAAACAGCCATAGCAACAACAAAAACAAAAACAAAAACAACTAACTAAACAAAAGACATATACAAAGCAATGAGGTATAGAGCACTCGGTAAGCAGTGTGCTATGGTTCCTGTGCTCACAGCATGCCCTGTTCTGTAGATCTAGCTTTTTGTTTTTAAATATACATCAGGCAGTCCCTTCAGGAGGGATCCAAAAGGCACTGTTGCCATAGGAGGTAGCAGGACTCCATTAGTGCAGTTCGCCTGTGCTGTGCTTCTAGGACAGGATGCTGAGCTGGGAGGTATACTCTGACCCTGGTAGACTGTGCTGCTTTTTGCTCATTACAGGGGTTAGTTGGGCTGGGGGAAATCACGTCATTGTTGTGGAGGTTAGAGCACAACTAGCAGGATTAATTTCTCCTTCCACCTTGAATTCAGGTTGCTATGACTGATGGTCTTTGCTTACCTGATGAACCATCTGTCCAGCCCACTCTATCCTTAAGTTTTTAACAAAGTAACAAAATGTTTAAAAAAAAATAACAAAAGAAAGAAAAATTTAAAAAGAAAAAAAATTCATAGAAAAAAAAAGCTTACTAACTTGGTATATAAAGAAAATATTTTTAAATACCTGTAAAAAATTTTTTTCCTTTTCTTTCCTTTTTTTTTTTTTAGACAAGGTCTTTTCATAGTACTGGCTATCCTAGAGCTGACTATGTAGACCAGGCTGAGTTTATAGGTTCTCCTGCCTCTGCCTCTGGAGTGCTGGGATTAAAGGTGGTGAGCCACCACTCTCAGAATAAAAAAGTCTACAAAGTAAAATGACTCATAATAAGCTAAGGTTAGATTATTACTGAAGGAAAAAATTTCATGTATCCTAAGAACAGGACATTACAGAAATTTATAGTCCTTTAGTTAATGCATTTCATTCCCTGACTCACCTAGAACAACTTTTAATCAATCCTACCAGCTTCTTCATGTGAAGTATCTAATACAAGTATGATATTACAAACACCAGAAAAAACAACAAAAACCCCATTTACCTGACATTTAATCATAACTTCTGTGCTTACACCATTGTGCTACAATTGCATTCAGCTCAGTCACCTGCTGGTGGGAAAGACAGCAAAGGGGTAACAAGCCATATCTTATGTCCCAGTCTAAGCACTAGGCTGAACCACTTAGGCTTGTGACATTTAGGCTCACAAGCTCACATTTCCTGAAATGTCAGCTATCAGCTGGGGGGTGTGGGTTGGGGGGACACAGAGCTTCTGTCCTGGAGGCTGTGAAGTAGAGAGAAAGCAAGCCTGTAGTTGAGCTCCTTCCTCCTTGCGCCTTTTATTCCATCCAGGCCTCAAGCTGAGCGGTGGTACTGCCACAATAATGGTGTGACACCCTGCCCTCCTCAATCCTTTAGCAACACCTCTAGATACACCTAGAGGTGTACTTTACTAATCTCTTGGGTGCTTCTTAATTTAACTAAGTTGACATTTCAGATGGTCCCCCGTAATATACAGACAAGTGTTATTGATGAGAGAAAAAAAAAAAAAACTTTAGAAAACTACCTCTAAAGAAGTTGAGCAGATCAAGGAGTAGCACATAAAAGTAAACTCTGTATCAAGCAAATACTGCAAAAAGCTTGGCCACTGTTAATGTGTTATTTTGTTATGCTATTCTCTTCATTTTTATGCTTAAAATATTTATACCACAAGAAACAGAAAGGAAAACCTACACAGCTTATGTGCCACTTACGCTGCTAGCACCCAATGGAGTGGCTCAGTACCTGTTTGGCCTGTGCAGGGCCCTGGGTTGAATCCCTAGCAGAGCAAAAGCACATTAACAACCCTAATATTCTGACACTGCCTTAGTCAAGAATACACATACATGCTGTTAAACCTGTGGATCTCTGTGCCCACAGCTCAAATGTCGGTGATCAGTCCTCAGCCTCCATCTTGACAAGTGACTTCTTAACCACCTTCAGAAACAGAACCAGTACCCTTATAAAAGACTTCTTGTAACTCTCTTGTGTCTTCTACCAGATGAGGATACAACAAGAAAGCACCATCCAAAAGGGAACAGGCCATCCACAAAAATTAATCTGCTTGTACCTTGATCTTGGGACTCCAAAACTGTGGGAAATCAAATCCCTGGGTATAAATTACCCAATCCAAAATATTTACAAATATATGTGAGAGCTGATGATGTAGTCCAGTGATTGTTTGCCTAGCATGGTTTGTGTGTGTGTGTGTTTGCTTAATTCACATTCTACTTTATTTCCAAAAAATGATTTTAAGATAAGTTACAAAGTTTACGTGTGATGTTTCCATAGGCTAGTAGTTACAACATCTGGTAGGTGGAACGATCATTGCACATATGAGGTTAGCCTGGGCTACAAAGACTCTTTTTCAAATAAAACAAAAACAAGTTTATGTGTATTTAAAAGCTCAGTAAGAAATATGATTCAAGCTGGGCAGTGGTGGTACACGCCTTTCATCCCAGCACTTGGGAGGCAGAGGCAGGCAGACTTCTGAGTTCAAGGCCAGCCTGATCTACAGAGTGAGTTCCAGGACAGCCAGGGCTACACAGAGAAACCCTGTCTCGAAAAAACAAACAACAACAACAAAAGAAATATGATTCAAGACCAAAATATAAAGGAGAATAAGAAGAAAGACAGGGGTTGGGGATTTAGCTCAGTGGTAGAGGTCCTAGGTTCGGTCCTAAGCTTTCCGAGGGGAGAGGGGGCAGGGAGGGGAGAAGAAAGATAATTGAACTACACAGACTGATATAAACTAAAGTTAATACAATTGAGCACTTTGGACTTTTTTTCTGGCAACACCAGTTTTCACTATTAATTTTTTGTTAGCTGTTAAAAAAAGTATTAGAGAATTCATCAAGAACTTAAATGAAGCAAGAAATATGTATGTAGATGAATGTGTAAGAAAAATTTTAACAATGATTTTATGAAAGGTAGGAAGGCATCCTTCATAGATGATTCTTATCTATGTCTATAAGGTGAAGCAAAGGCTTGCTGCACAATCAGGGTTCAGTGGCTAGATTCTTATATTCAATACAGGAACCAGCCAAAACCTGCAGCTTTTTGGTAATCTTACTTGATACTGGGAAACAGTCTAAGTGACACACAGTCCATATACCTCTTTGCATAATGATTTCAAATGTCAGAGTTTAATCTGGGCTTTTAACAGAAGACGGTCAACACAAGGTTGAATTCACTGAGGGCAACAGCAAGGAACTATGTAGTAACAGCTAAGGAATCCCCCACCCATTTTAGTTCCTCATCACATAATGGATCCATTGCTGTGTAGATGAGGTATTCAAAGAAAGGATTTAGAAAACTATTCTGCAATTTCAGATCCCTTGATCTTAAACACTACTTAAAACAGGAGGGGGACCTTAGATAAAGAATCATTTACAGATTTCTGAGTTCGAGGCCAGCCTGGTCTACAGAGTGAGTTCCAGGAGAGCCAGGACTATACAGAGAAACCCTGTCTCGAAAAACCAAAAAAGAATCATTTACATGCAAATGTACACACACAAAATGAGCAGTTATTTGCTTTCTTTTAACTAATGCTTTTTTTCAAATCAAATGTCATATATATGTGTGTGTGTGTGTGCATGTATATGTGTATGTATGTATGTACGTATGTATGTTTGTTTTTTTGTTTGTATGTATATTCAGTCCTCCTACTTCTGGGAAGCTGAGCAGAATAAAAGCAAAAGCAAAGTCAGGTCTCTGTGATCTCCAAACTTCCTTACTTGGTCTTCATGTGACTCATATCTCTCATGTTGAAAACATATACCAGTTACCTTTCCTACTCCATTCTTTAATCTCAGATCTACTCTCTTAGACCATTTATAGAGGGTTCCATGGAGAAACTGGAAGGTGATCAGAATTAGTGTTCAAAGTCCTGAGTATCTCTGTGCCAGTGGACATACCAGTATCTCTGAAAGCTAAACTCCATCAGAGAGCAGCAGGTCTATCACCTGATAACTTCAAGTCAGCAGCAATAGATGCAGCACAGTGACAAACCCTGACCTTTGTACTTGGTACAAAAGAGAAACAGCACAGGACAGATGAAGGAGTAAAAGTGGTATGGTCTTTCTTAACTCTTTTTCTGGTGTATCTGTTTAGTTTATATTCCCAGACAATGTTGCTCAGCTCCCAGGAGCTCTCAACTATTGGAAGACGCAGTCTGCAATGATCATTAACATAGTTTATTCCAAGTACCCATGAGTATTAAATAAAAATCAAGAATGTTGGTTTAGTAGTAAAGTATTTGCCTAGAATGAATGAGGCCCTAGGTTAGATTCCTAACACCAAAACAATAAAAGCAGGAATACTGAAAAAAATTTACTTTCAGGCTAAAGTGACTGCTCCAAGAGCAGAGCTTCATTACAAAGTACTAAAAAGATGCTTAGAGAATTCACCACAGGAAGGTTGAGAAAGGCTTAAATGAGTGTGACCATCAGGTCTGTCTTATCTTCTTGGTTAGCTGAGATGTGAGCAAGCAGCTGCCAAATGCTTGTACTGCCATGGAACCAGCCACTCACTGATATGACCCAACATGACAGACTGCAAGTACTCGAGTCAAACAAACAGTGACAATAGTCTACTCCTGCCCCACAGAACATAAGATGAAACACTATTCTTGCAACCAATTTCTGGTGACCCAGAATTAGGCAAACAAAACAAAACAAAACAAAACAAAACACAACAAAACTTTAAAGAAGCTGCAAAACTTTAGAAAACTGAAGATCAAGCAACATCTGAAGAATGACTTAGGGAAAAAGAGAAAAAGAGCTTTTCTGCAGGAGCTGGAAGAGTTAGAATTCTGTAGACATAGAAAGTGATGGGGTTACTAAGAAACAACAAAGACAAATCTGTCTCACCCTAGTCCATGGAATCTCTCTGTGCTTTTGTGTGATATATTGGTCTACAGTTTTAAGCACTTATTCAAGATTCTGTGTATGTGAGATGTTATTGATGCCTACTAAAGTGATTTTACCTCCTCATATCAGGATATAAGGAAATGAGACACACAAATTTTAAAATAACTGACAAACTGAAAGACACAGAATTTTAGTACAGATAGGTATTTACTACACAGACAAAAATATATGTTCAATTTAAACAGGAGTATGAATATGAGACTTCTAGGAAAAGACCTCTTCATACTTCAAAAGCCAAGTCTGTCATTCCCCAAGCTTTACTCCTCAGCTTCCAGTACTTACCTCTTCTGCCCACTGTGACTTCATCACTTCACTGATCCTGTCTTTCCTTTGACTTAAAGAAATGCAGAGTTTCCAGTGTACAACTAGATAAGCTCTATGTGACTGTACTTCCAAGCTCAGCTCTTCTGGGCCTTACAGATTAATCACATAGGGCACCTTTGACCTTGTGAACATAGGGCACTGTTCCACCTTACCTCTGAGATCACCAACCAAGCTCTTATATATCTAATAATCTTTGTTTTGTTTAAGGGTTTCTCTGTATATCCCTGGCTGTCCTGGAATTCACTCTGTAGGCCTCAAACTCAGAAATCCACCTGCCTCTGACTCCCAAGTGCCGGGATTAAAGGTGTGCTCCACCACTGGCCGGCTTTCTAATAATCTTAATCTTTCATCCCATTCCTCCCAGAATCTAGTATCTTTCCAGCTACAGTAATGGTGGCAATAGAGACATCAGGCAGAACTGGACTAGTACTGTATGTATCTCTACTCCACTGATGGTACAACTTTCAGACCTGGTGGTCACAGGTTTTTTTCTAAGGATCCTGCATCCCTTGAAGAACAGAGACACATGTACTATCAGCTACTGTTCTCACACTACACTGAACAGAGTCAGCCATCAGTATTCAAGGGGGGGGGATCAGAGGCTATAGCCATCTTCCTTGAACTTAATCTGCGAATGTTTAAGTCCCTTATATAAAATAGTGTAGAAAGCAAGGAAATATAGATCTAGAGCTTGTCATGCAGGCATGCCATTTCCCAGTGCTTACATAAAAAGTCAGGTATGACAGCATGAATTTGTAACACCAGCATCGGAGAGCTGAAAACAGACGGATCCCTAGTGTTAACTGGCCAACCAGCATAGCCTTCTCAGTAAGATCCCAGATCCCACAAAGAGGCTTTGTCTCAAAAATCAAGGTGGGACAACTGAGATGGCTCAGTTGGTATCTGCCACCAAGCCTGATGGCCTGAGTCCAATCCACAGGGTCCACATGGCATTAGTAGAGATCTGACTCCTGCAAGTTGTCCTTCCTTCCACACATAAGCCACAGTGTGCATAGGCATGCATGTACAAGCTTAAGTGAATGTAATTAAAAAGAAAAAAAAGAATTATAACAAGCACATACCCAAATAAACAAGGTAGAAATTCATGAGAAACAATACTCAAGGCTGACCTCTGGCTTCCACATGTATGTGCATCTATAAACATACATAAACATGTATACATATGGACACAGTGTCAGATTTGCACCGAATCACACATATTCTCCCATTTGATATAACACAATTTTCCTTGTAAGCAACTATTACACTGTATTGTTTAGGAAATAATAACAAAAAATGCCTGTGTATGTTTAGAAAAAAAATTCCCCCTTGGATAGTTTTGGAATGTAATTGATTGAACCAATACATGCAGAACTTAGGATATAGTTTATGAACACAGGGTACTATCCTACTGCAGGTATTATCAATCTTACAACTTAAACCAGCAATAACTGACAAGACACAGGCAATTACAATCCCTTTTATGCACATGGCTTTTCATATCATTATTCTAGAAAACACAGGGTTGAGGCTTATATGGGGTCTTATACATAGCATGGCCTTCTTTGAAGGCTTAATAAAGGTTACACATCTAATATAAGTTAGTATGAGAACCAAGAACTTAAAGTCTATCAACATCCTTACTTTTCTACCATTCAGTTAATTGTCTTGGACTCTTGTCTTAGCTGTGTCATTGTCTTGTCTCCTCCACCCCCACTGCCGAGGCAGAGTCTAACTGTAGCTCAGGCTGGCATAGAACTGTGTAGTGCAGACTGGCCTCAAACTTGCAAGCCTATTTTGGCTTCTTGAGTGCTTGGATGACTGGCATAAGTATCATCCCCACATTATACTAGCTTTATGTCATAAATAGCTATCCCATTTTCTAAGCTTCTCTGCACACTGGTCCTTGTGACTGAGCATTTACAATTTACTTTGAAAAGGGAGGCTGAAACAGCGAAATATAGAGAAACCACAAGATTAGAAGTTGTATAGGGTAAACTGGTGGCTAAGGACCAAGGGGTTTCTTTAGAGGTGATGAAAATACTGTGTAGCTGAGTGATGATGGTTACTACTTCCATCAATATGCTAAGAGCCATGGTTATACACTTCCAATGGGTAAATATTATGGCATGTGAGTTGTATTTCTAAAGGCTGTGGTATTTGTTTTTTGAGTCAAGGTTTCAAAATGTGGGCCCCTTGACTGACCTGGAACTCTCCAGTAGACCATGCTGGCCTCAAATTCAGAGATTCTGGGGATACCTCCCCAGAGCTTGGAGCAAAGGTGTGTGACTGGCTCAAAAATCTGCTTTAAAAAGTAATTTCCCTATGAAATATTTTCTAAGACAATTACTCCTTCTTTTTTAGTTATCATAGCTCTTAGTATCAATGTGAGTTTAATGTAAATTGTACTGGATTAGTAGCATAATGACACTTAAAAAAGAGTCCCAGCCCCAGGGAGATGCAAACAGATCCAATCCCAGTTTGAGTACCAATTACTGGTGTAGATAAGGCTTAAGAAGCTCAGTCTGCCTCATATCTAAAAGAGGACATGTTATACTACTGGTAGAGATATAAACTGGTATATGCACTACAGAACTCACTGTAGAGGGTCCTCCAAAGACTAAACTAGAACATAACTATGCCACTCCTAGGAATATACCCAAAAGACATTAATTCAAAAGACAGAGACACAGGGTATCTATATTTATCGATACACTCACTATTTATAATAGCTAAGAAATAGAACCAGGAATGGGATGTGATGGCTTAGTAGGTAAAAGCACTTGCTGTGCAAGCCTGTTGACCTTAGCAGAAAGAGAGAACTGATTCTTGAATGTTGTTTTCTGACCTCCACATGATGTAGCAGCACACATGTACCCATGAACATATACATACCACAGTAGTAGATAAACTTCAGAAAAAAGGGGAACTGGCCTAAATGTCCATCATTGGAAGAATGAATTAAAAAAGATGTAGCACACATAAATAATGGGATTTTATTTGTCCATAAAGAAAAATGACATGTGCAGGAAAATGGATGGAACTGAAAAATATCATGTTCAGTGAAATAAGTAAGACTCAAATACTGCATTTCCTCTCATATGTAGTATCTAAATGTGTATATGTACGTGTCCATACACACATGTAAGATCATGAAAATAGAAAGAGGATCATCAATGGGGAGGAGAAGATCACAAAGGGGGAGGAAAATGTATGCGACATGAAAGCAGAAGGAAGACTAACTTGTAGGGAAAGGTGTCAACAAGAGTGGGACAGAGGAGTCGGAGAAGGCTATAGGGAAGGAGATGAAACCCCCCCAAGTATAATAATGTATGTATGAAAATGCCATAATGAAACCTGCAACTTTGTATGTTGACTTAAAATTAAAAACAAGTACTATTGTTACTATAACCACCAAAAGAACTGTGATCACTCACATGCTGAGCTCTCAGAAGGAAAGTTCAGCTGGCTTTGAACTTTCTGTCCTCCTATCTCAGCCCTCTGGGTGCTAAGAGTCCAGGCATGTGCCATCCCACATCCATAGTTATTGGCTTCATTTTTGAAGATGAAAAAATTAAGACTTAGAGAGAGTGAATTACTTGCTTGACTTTAAGATGTTATTTAACTGCTTTTGATACTCCCTTACTGTGGCCTATCTCAGCTGATTAACCAATTCCCAAAGAAGATGCATCATCTTAACTTATATATCCTAATGGAGGGGTAACTGCCCTGCTACTTCTATTTCTGTTTCACTGTTATCAGAACCACACCGTGACAGCAGCTCAACAACAACTGGATTATTTGGCCACTGTAAGGATCATGTGGTACCTTTTGCATCTACACACGCAAGGCCACTGTGACCTTCAAAGACCAACTGCCACAGCCCTTAGGAAGTCTCTGAGTTCCCTTTGTAAAAATTCTCTTCTTTTTTCCTTTTTTATTTTTTTAAATTATTTTTTGTTTGTTTGTTTGTTTTTCGAGACATGGTTTCTCTGTGTAGTCCTGGCTGTCCTGGAACTCACTCTGTAGACCAGGCTGTCCTCGAACTCAGAAATCCGCTTGCCTCTGCCTCCCAAGTGCTGGGATTAAAGGCGTGCACCACCACCGCCCGGTGACAAGGATTCTTGATAGGAACTTAGTCTCTTATAAAGTAGTCCCCTCTTGGTGCTAGAGAGATGGCTCTGTTTGCTCCTGCACTCCAACATGCACATGCTCCTGTCTCTAGAGTTACACGTACATCATCATCATCACAATAATAAAAATATCCACCTTAATCGTTGACCTCTTTATTATATGCAGCAGATCAAGGATGCATACATATTATAGTTGGCACATAAAATTGTTTAACTTATCTATAAAATACTCTTTTCTGACAAGAAAAAAAAAAACAAAAACCTTGGGTTAGGACAGTAACTCAGAGGTAGTGCACTTACCTAGCACATGTCAGGCTCTGAGTTTGATTCCTACCTAGCACCACATTTAAAGAAAATCTTGATTCATACCTTTTAAAACAAAGTTAATTAACATGGTTGAGAGGCATTTGTGGGTTCAGTTAATAAGCTTTAAGATCATCATTTAACATCCATAGCCTCCTTGTTATCTATCTTCTAATTTGAGTTAAAAAGAAAACCTGTCATATAAAATCAAAGCCTTTCTTTGCATGTTGGTAGTTTCATTTGCCAAGTTGCACGTGTTTTCCAAAGAGCAGGCACAGCCATGATGACTCTTAATGAGACTGTTCACAGTGAAAGGACTCTTAAGCTCCAAAGGCATCAAAGAGCAAGGATTTAAAATAATTTTTAAAAGTCATTATTCAAGTTTTCTAGGTCTAACGGTACAAACCAGTACTTTCTGCACTCAGGACACAGAAGCTAAAATGATCATGAATTCAAAGGTCAGCTCCAATTAGAGTGAGGCCAGTCTGTTACATGGAATCTTACTTCAAAAACAAAAAAACCAACCTAACAACAACAACAACATCAACAATAAACTCCAAAACAAAAATCCAAGTTTTTACACAGATTCATTTTCACTAATACTATTCCATGTACCATACTAGGCACAAAATTAATGTTTAAGTGTTGTAAGACACAAGAGCCCTACAGCTTCACCCTGTAGGTTTAATACTGTAAGGTTTAACAGCTTTGCTAATAAGTCAAGGGAACAGATGAAACCAGTGACAATGAGGATGGCTTGTCACAGAGTTTTTAGAACATCAAGTAGTTTTATGTTGAAAGAACACATTTATCTTCACAATTTTCTACAGAAAATAAAAGTGAGTGTGCAATAATAACACACATCTCCATACAGAGTTTTATGGGCTGGGGGTACAGTTCCATGCAAGTCCCTGGATTCGACTCTGTGGGTTTTATACACATACAGTGAACATAATCCTCCTAACAGTCCTAGGTCATGACTATCACCACAACCCTCAACTCAAAGATAAAGCTTTGAGGACAGGAATTGCGCTCAAGGTAGCAGATGACAGGAGTCAAAGAAGGAATTCAAAATCTAGGTTTTTCATTGTATAAAGCCCATTTGTACTTTTAATGATAATTTTGTTAAATTTTTAGAGCACATCAAGAATTACTAATCACAGAAAATAAAATTCATATTTCAGAAAGTGAAACAACTTTATCTCTATGATGTAACAAAGAGAATGCAATTTCTCAGAAAATAGTACATTGTTATGTGATGAATGACATGAAGATTCCATGTGTCCATGCAATATAATAGATTTTCTAGTTTAAGAGCACAAAAATCCAGACAAACACAACAGAAGAGTATGTGCTTACAGCTTTCCACACGTACTCATGTGTTTGGAAACTCACTCTACTCTTTGGCTTGTATGAAGAGATTACAAAGCACCTTGTCGTCATATCCATCACCCACTCAGCAGTCTCTCTTTCAAGTGCATAGTCAGAAGACTAGGAGGCAGCTTCTTAGCATAGCCCTGAAGATCAACCTCTGCTAAAAACAGCTCTGACTTCTTTAGCCTAGCTGTTTCTACAAGAACCCTTGTGCTCAGAGCAAATACCGATGGGAAATGTGCTCATCTACAGCTGTGGTGTGCGGTCCCCTAGGGTAACGTTGCCAGACACTTTGGATCCTCAGGGTTTTATCCCTCCAGCCACATCCCTGACTCAGCTGAGAAGAAAAAAAAAGTATCCTGGAGAAGATTCAATAGATATTTCGTCTTAAAATTTATTTTTGAAAGTATGTAGACTCCTGTGCAATATGAAATATTAGCAATCCTGGTCTAAAACTCTTGTTTCTGTTAATGCACTTGACAGTGGGCTAAGTCATTTATACACTGCTTCAACTTGTGTACTTGTGTAAGAAGTGCTTTCCCATAAAGATGTTGGAAGACTTAAAAAAAGGGGTCAATATTGAGAATGTAGAAATAATTACCATATCATTGTTTTTAGGATTAGAGGAAGTCACACTAATTTAATTCTCATATTTATTTAGTGTGTGTTTCAAACATTCCATGAGTGGAGGTCAGAGGACAATTTGTGGGAGACTGTTCTATCTTTCCACTACTTGAATTCCAGAAATCAAACTCAGATTGTCACTTGGTGGCAAGCACTTTTATTCACTGAGCCATCTCACTGGCCCTAGTTTTTTAGTTCTCTGTACTTGACCTCTTTGAATTCTTTTCCAGTGTGGAGAGCAAGGTTCAGTTCTGGTCAATATTATCTCATTAGCACCTCACACTGGCCCATAGCAGGCTCTGGGTTGGAGCGAACTGGAACAAGAAACAACTGCTGCCTTTCAGGGCTACTGTTAGTTTGTGACCTTGGGCTAGCTTTTAATCTAAGTTTCAGTTTTATCAGTACAAACGGATCATATTTACTCTGATTTACTGCTGTGAGAATAAAATATATCAATAGATTAGTATAACTTTTAAGGCATATACTAATAAATTGCTAATTCTCCATATAATTGAAGATTAAGCGTTTATATTACATGCCCTATTAATATAGACTATAAAGATTTCTAAAAATAAATGCAAGTCCTCTTAGTTACCTACCATCTTTTTTTTTTTTAAACATTTCAACTTCTTTTGGGGGGGCGATAATATACTGAAAAGGTGATAACAACAACAACTCAACCCATTTCTGCTCCAGAAACAAATGGACATACATATAAATTTATGTATAAGCCCAGAATAGACCTGGATCCAAGGCTAAGGTTCCTTAAGTAACCCTTTTGCTTTGGCTCTCATGCAGACCAGAATTGAAACTGTAGTCTAGTCTTAAGCATAACCAGAATGAGTTCAGATCTAAGTTCCTATTTGTTCTTTAAAACCTTAATCATTCACTGAAGAAATTTGTCTGTAACAGATGTATTCAGAAGTTGTCTTATATAGTTATCATTTTGATATTTAATTAAAAAATTCTTCTTTCAGCATCTAGGATTGCCTTATAAATCATGTTTCATTCAAAAGCTTAGTAACACAAGACAGCTCTTTTAAGGGGCATATACATAATATCTGGTTCATTTATTTATAAATAAATCCCTTCATTTAAAGCTATGTTTTAAACTACACTCATAACTTAGAGTGCGGGGATTAAAGATGTTCACTGCTACATCTACCTACTGTTATGCCAGTTTGATTCTGAAGTGGCATATAGGATAATAAAGAGAAGGAATATCTAATACGGAGCATGAATTCTATGATATCTTCCCTTATAAGCGACAAACTCTTTGTTTTTAGACAAATGGATGTTCTCGAAACACATATGCACACTCAAACAGAATACGGGTATACAGGTGTACGGACAGAATGAATTCTGCCAGAGACTGACACATTCTTTCCTGTAAAAATTCCAATATTCTGAGGACCTGCTGCGTTTTGTTTAAATATTGCAGACTGTAGAAAGAGTAGTCTTTTAGCAGGACATAAACATTGCATTATCATTAATTTTTATTGAAAATGTATTTTTTTCCTGTAGAGTTTCACTGGACTGTATCAGAAATACTTTCTTTGATGTGTCACTGACAGAGTGCTTTTATCCTTTAAATCAAAGAATGCTTTGCTTGTCTCAAAATCTATATGAATTCTTTGCATCATACAGTCTATTTTTAAGGAGCTATCCTATGGAAACAGGTGTAAATATTTAAAAGTTTCATATTAGAAAAAGAACTCTGAATGGATGTGATCTTTTCTATTTCTAACACTCATGTTGAGTTCTAAGGTGTTAGGCTTCCTGTCCTTAGGAATGAGGAGCCTCAGCACCCCCTGTGTCAGGGAGCCTATCTGCTTTTGCATGTGAGAAGGACAGAAACTTCTGGACTTTCACAAATTTAGGCAGAAGTGAATGTTTCCACTATGTAAAAATTTTCTTAAACTTGGTTTCCAAAACCAGCATTCCTGTTATCCAGATGTCAGTAGTAAAGCTAGGCCAATTCTCTAGATCCCACCAGAGCAGGGATAATTACTTCCATAAC
This sequence comes from Grammomys surdaster, assembly GCF_004785775.1. Taxonomy (NCBI): domain Eukaryota; kingdom Metazoa; phylum Chordata; class Mammalia; order Rodentia; family Muridae; genus Grammomys; species Grammomys surdaster. The sequence continues at coordinate 3,319,325 of NW_021620771.1, read as the reverse complement.
AGAATGCATTGTTACTCTCTGCATGAACTGTGAGATTCTACCTTGTCCTTTCTTACTTGGATCTGGGTTAAACCTATCATTTACATATTACATATTATTAAACAATTACATATTACAATTACATATTAATAAACCCATATTTAACGACACACAATTGTTGGTAATTAAATATATCCCTACACAAGATAAATCACCCAAACCTAATAGCCATTCATCACCAAAATTAACATAAGATTTAAAGCATAAATGTCTACTGTGATTATATCTTTTTTTTCCTCCTCCTTTTCTTCTTCTTCCTTCTCCTCTATTTTGTTTTTTGAGACAGGGTTTCTCTGTGTAGCCCTAACTGTCCTAGAACTCACTCTGTGGACCAGGCTGGCCTCAAACTCAGAAATCCACCTGCCTCTGCCTCCCAAGTGCTGGGATTAAAGGCGTGAGCCACCACTCCCCGGCATATTTTCTATTTTTTGACACTAAATTTTTGGGTATTTTTGCTTAGTGTTTCTTGGTGACAGCATATAGCTGCCTTTTGTTTGTTTGTTTGTTTTTGTTTTGTTTTTTTGGTTTTTCGAGACAGGGTTTCTCTGTGTAGTCCTGGTTGTCCTGGAACTCACTCGGTAGACCAGGCTGTCCTCGAACTCAGAAATCCGCCTGTCTCTGCCTCCCAAGTGCTGGGATTAAAGGCGTGCACCACCACCGCCCGGCTTGCTTTTTGTTTTTTAATCAAATCCATTAGTCTATATTATTTTAGTGCTGAATTGAGGTCGTTTATATTTATATTTAAGATTATTACAGAAAGGACTTTATTTTTTTTTTTTCAAAAGGAGCTCTGGCAAAGTTTTATTAAAGGAAAACTTTCTTGTTCACTTCTCACCAGTCTGCTCTGGCATGCTTCTAATATCAGAATCACCTAGGTCAATGATAGCCAGTGTGCATACTCTGTAGTATTTTCCACAAGCTGTGCCCAGTTCAATATTATTGCCACTGTAGTGATGGACACCAGTTTTAGCCAACATGGCATAATATTCTATTTCAGATTTCCTCAAAGCTGGGCAGTTGTTGGCGAGAATAACCAACTTCGCTTTGCCTTGTCTGATCATCTTCAGAGTCTGTTTGTACCCCAGCATGTACTTTCCACTTTTCATAACAAGTTGGAGCCTAGAGTTGATCGACTCCAGAGACTTTTTCATCTTCTTTGCAGCCACCATCTTCCTGCCTTAGGTGCGAGACAGCCCCAATCAAGAGCAGCCGCCAAGATGGCCCGGGAGCGAGAAAGGAAGGAGTTCCCACAATGCAAAGCTCTTCTAGGCGGACCAAGGACTTTACTATTTTCTATAAATTTGTTAGATGATGTTCTACGTTGTTGGATTACTGTTTTTTTTTTTTTTTGGTTTGTTTGTTTGTTTGATTCTTCTCCAGTATTAGTTTTGAGAGTCTGATGAGCTATTGTATTGAACATGGTTGTCTCATTCCCAAGTTTGTTTATTTGTTGTTTTCATGGGGTATATACTTTCATGTATTTACATGAAGAAGGCTAACTTTGTTCTTCCCTGTAAAATATTCCATTAAGAGCTTTTTGCAGTGCTGGCTTGCTTGTTATAAATCATCTTAATTGTGTTTGTCTTAATACACCTTCATTTCTCTATAAACTCTGAAAAATAAGCTTTTCAGGCTATAACATTCTTAGTTTATAGCTGTTTTGTTTTTTAATGTTCAGAGCTTGACATAGTTCATTCCATGTTTTTATGGTTGCTGATTTAAAAAGATACATGTCTGCCATTTGTTGGTATTTTTCTCTTGCTTTCTATTTTTGACACCCTGACTATAATATGTTGTGGAGAGTTTCTTCTCCGGTCATGCTTATTTGGAGTTCTATAATGCTTCTTGCGTTTGAACACCTACTTCTTTTTGTAAATTTGGAGATATTAGGCATGATGACACATGCCAATAATCCTATTCCAGCACTTGGGAAGCTAAGGCAGGAGGATCTAGATCAGCAGTTCTCAACCTGGGTGTCACATGTCAGAGATCCTACACATCAGACATTCATATTATGACTCATAACAGTAGCAAAACTGCAGTTTTGAAGTAGCAACTAAATAGTGTGTGGTTGGGGGTCACCACAATATAAAGAAGTGTATTAAATTGTTGGGAGCTGCAATCGCCATTACAAGATGGCGGCGACGACTGCTTCCGGGTTCCTCACGGAAGACCTTGATGCTAATGCACATGCGCGGGCCACGCGCTAATTTAGGCTTACGCCAGGGACCAATCCAGATTAGACACGCTATGTTCCGAGCACTGATTGATCATCCAGGATCCAGGGGCTGGGACTTTTTGGGCAATATAAGCAGCCGCTTTTCTGCAGTTCGGGGCCCTCTCGCCTGCAACCTAAAAGAGCTGTAATAAACCGTGTGTTAGAAGAATTCATAGTGTGTGGCGTCTTCCTTATCGGCGAAGCTGGCGCTACGCATTAAATGGTTGCAATATTAGGAAGGTTGAGAACCACTGATCTAGATGATTATCAGAGATAGTTTCCTTTGGTCTGTGACAATACTCTGAATGTTCTCACATGGTAACAAGGTAAGACCTTTGCATTTCCTCACAATGACGGCACTACTTAGAAGCTGCCAGCAAAGAATAACAGCTTTTGTCAAAGAGAATTGAAACATTGTTGTAGGTGTGATACTTTATTTAAAATGAAATTAGAGTAACACAGACAATGACAGTAAGCTCTTCAGATACTCCCAAATTTTTATTCCCTCTGGCTGGCTTGGGTTACTTTTGGTGAAGATAGTGAAGATAGATAGAAACAGTAATACTGTATTACTAACTATATTCCAAGTTTCAAATAAAAAACAATCTGTATTTCTGTTTATACGTGGAGAAATTTCACATAAAAATAATAAACATTTACAATTGAGGTTTATTAAGAAGTCTATTAAATAACAGTTTAAGAAATCATGCAAAAGATCTCGGCTGATGTTGCCTCACACTTAGCACCCTAGCCAGCACATGGAAGGCAGAAGCAGAAGGATCACTTACCAGTTAGAAGCCAGCCTGATTTACATATTGAGTTCCAGGGCTATGACATCAGACCCTGTCTTGGTAAACAGGGAGGGAGGGATCTTATAATAGCAAGTGAGTGGCTATAAACTAGACAGAAAAAGATAACTGTTCAAAAAAAAAATGGAAGAAAGGAAAAGAAAAGGGCTTGAGAGATGTTTTAGCATTTAAAAGCACTCGGTTGCTCTTCCAGACAACCTGAGTTTAAATTCTAGCACCATGGTGATAAAAACCATCTATAATTCAAGTTCCAGGGAATTCATTTTCCCCTCTGGCTTCCTTGGGTATGTGTGCATGTGGTGCACACATATACATTCAGGTAAAACACTTATACATATAAAACCATAAAATAAATCTTAATAAAGAAAAAAAAGAATGGGTAGAGGAATGTTTCTAATGTTGGTATTTTTCAGCATATTGCCTGTTTTGGCAAATAACATTTTAGATGTCAGGGAGGAACAGATTTATCATCATCATTGTAATTTCTAACATATAATACAACTTTAAAAAAATTTGATTCTATTCCATTTTTTTATAAATTATGTCTAAATGTACATAATAAATAAAACACTTCTTATAATGGTAGTTTGCAATACAGATGGGGTATCATATACATAAATAAATAAATCTTAAAAAGAAAAAAAAAAGAACGAAAACAGATGTCTGAACAATCATGGGCCAAGAGGTCATCAGGATTCTAGGGGGCATAGGACTGCATTGATAAATTACATTTGTGACTTTAGTTAGTATACAGCTAATTATCCTAACTGCAGGAAATAGGAAGAAATTGGCTTTTGCTGTTAAGTTTGAGGGTAATTTCCTTCTTTCTTAAGGTGGGGAGGGAAGACAAGGATGAGGAAAGGAAGAAGCTGGAAAAGTTAGTTAACCTGTACAGATTTGGGAGGAAGGTTCAAGCATACTCAAATCTAGATGTTTGGATTATTACTTCTTTGCTTACAAGGCTAGAATTGCTTATTAGAATACAGGGTAAGAGAGCAATGCTGTGTGGGCTGGGATGTGGTAGGACACCAGGTTTCAGAATCCTGAATCATTCCAACTTCATATACAGTCTTTTACAGTATTTTGGGTTTAAAGCATTTGTAAAGATATGTGCTAACATGCATAGATGCACTGATGATTCTGTTGTGCAATTTAAAAGGTAAACAAAGTACATTCACAATTTAAAGCAATCTTGTGATAAATGCTTTTATAAATACTATTATTAAGATGGAATTCATACACCAGGTAATTCATCCATTTAAAATGCATAATTGCACAGTTTTCAGGAAATTTTCAGAACTATGTACTTTTATATTACTATTGTGACATATGTCATTCCTTCACAAAGCAACTCTGTGACCTTAGCTACCAACTCCTGTTGCAGGGCATTTGATCACACTGTGAACTCTGAGATTATGTTTACTAGAAAAACATGTTTCTAGTTGTGGTATGACTCAGCCCTTAGCACACTCCATTAATCTCTCTGGCTGGATATAGACACACCCTTAGTACACACCTTTAATCCCAAACAATGAAGGTAAAGTTAGTCTGTGGAAGGAAGCACCCATGTTTGAAAGCGATATTTAATTGAGAGGTAGACAACATAATGAAACAGAGAAAGATTTGACAGAATAGAATATGCTCAACTCTCACGAGACAAAAGAGGAAAAGGAAGCAACCTAAGAGAGCAGTACAGAGAGGAAAAAAGAGAGGAGGCAGTTTTACCAGGACAATGTTATCACTGTCCTGCATGTTGCAGAGAAAGAACAAGCTAGACACAGGTGAAGACAGAATGGACTAGAGAATGAGAAGCCAGAAGATTAGAACTTGCCAAAGTTCTAATTGCAAAGTTAGGATGAGGCCAAGCAGACCAATTCAAGAGAGGAAGGGCGTTGGGGGGGGGGGCGGTGGTCACAGGCTAGATTGAATCAATCTGCTTGGAGGAGAGTTTTGAACCATAACAACTGAGGTGAACCAGCCAGAGCTCAAAAAGAACAAGAAAGAGTGAGCTTATTCAGCAGTTAAGTCTCAGAGGTTGAAAACATTTTAGGCCAAGATTAGGTTGTACAGAGGCTAGAAGCTTCCAGGACTAGGCCTAGTTAGCTGCTGAAGACAGTAAACCTCCAAGATGACAATTACTACAGGAGAATAAAAGTTCCTTTTCCAAAACCCCAACTTATAGCAGTCACTCATCCACTTGTATAACAGTGGGTAACAGAATGTATAAATAGATTCATGTAAGAGGATCAGATTGTTCTGTGTTTGGTCCTTTATTCAGCATGTCTGTAAGGCTCTTTTCTGTAGCATATTATTTGGAAGTATTATTAAAGCATATTATTGGATGTATTACTTTGGTAAAGTAAATAATAACCTCTAACTTAAAGAGCTATATGGGCTGAAGAGATGTTACAATGGCTAAAGGCATTTGAATCTGGGTTCACAGGTACCACATGCATGTGGTGCAATACATATATGTAAACAAAACATTCCTCCTCCTCCTCCTCCTCTTCCTCCTCTTCCTCCTCCTCCTCATCATCATCAAGCTTTCCCTGCCTGCTGAATCCTCTGGGGCAAACTAAGCTGCCCTGAGCAGCCTGCTATTCCTGCTATTCCAGGACCTCTATTCTCCCACCACCTCTCCATCTACCTTCATCAGACCTGTGGATCCTCAACTATCCAGGACCTGCAGCTCCTGAACCATACACACCTGTGGATACTGAACCATATACCCCAAGGATACCCAACAGAGGCTTGCCACACTAGGACCACCTTCCAACACCTACTACAACAGGAATATCTAAGGACCAAAGCCATCTAGATGGCTAAAGGCCCACAAAAGAACACAATCAACAAAAGCCTGGGCAATATGACACCTTCAGAGCACAGGTACCCTACTACAGCAAGCCCTGGATAGCCTAACACAACCAAAGAACAAGGAAGTGACCTTAAATCCACTCTTGTAAAGATGATAGAGGCCTTTAGAGAGGAAATGTATAAATACCTTAAAGAAATACAGGAAAACACAATAAAAAGGTAGAGGTCTTTAAAGAGGAAACAAATAAATCCCTTAAAGATAGTGTATCTTTAAACAGGTGAAGGAAATAAATAAAACTGCAATACCTGAAAGTGGAAATAGAAGCAATAAAGAAAACACAAACTGAGGCAATCCCGGAGACAGAAAACCTAGGGAAGAGAACAGGAACTACAGACATAAGCATCAACAGAATACAGGAGATGGAAGACAGACTCTCAGGCACAGAAGATACTGTTGAAGAAATTGATACACCAGTCAAAGAAAATGTTAAATCTAAAAAATTCCTGACACAAAACATCCAGGAAATCTGGGATACCATGAAAAAGACCTAACCTAATAACAATAGGAATAGAAGAAGGTGAAGAGCCCTGGAAATATTTTCAACAAAATCATAGAAGAAAACTTTCCCAACCTAAACAGAGAAATGCCTATAAATATTCAAGAACCTGATAAAACACCGATTAGATGGGACCAGAAAAGAAAATCTTCCTGCCACATAATAATCAAAACACAAAATCTACAGAACAAAGAAAAAATATTAAAAGCAACAAGGGAAAAAGGCCAGGTAACATACAAAGGCAGATCTATCATAATTACATCTGACTTTTCAACAGAGACTCTAAAAGCTAAAAGGGCTGGGGCAGATAGATATCTTGCAACCTCTAAAAAAAAAAAAAAAAAAACTACAGATGCTAACCTAGACTACTATACTCAGTAAAATGCTCAATCACCATAGATGGAGAAAAAAAAAAGACATTTCAAGACAAATCCAAATTTAAACAATATCTATCCACAAACCCAGTACTACAGAAAATACTAGAAGGAAAACTCCAACATAAGGAGGATAAGTACATCCAAGAAAACACAGGAAATAATTCTGTATCAGCTAAAACAAAGACAGACAGACAGACAGACAGACACACACACACACCAAACACTGACAACATCAAAATAACAGGAAATAACAATCACTGGTCATTAATATCTCTCAATATAAATGGATTCATTGCCAAAGAAACATACCTTAGCAATAAAGGTAGACATTACCCTAGAGTAAACGGTTGGAAAAAAGTTTCCCAAGCAAATGGACCCAAGAAACAAGCTGGAATAACCATTCTAATATCTAATAAAATACTTTTAACCAAAAGTAATCAAAAGAGACAGGGAAGGACACTTCATACTCATCAAAGGGTAAATCTACCAAAATGATATCTCAATTCTGAACATCTATGCCCCAAACACAAGAGCACCCATATTTGTAAAAGATTCATTGCTAAAGCTTAAAATGCACATCAAATCTCACACATTAATAGTTGGAGACTTCAACACCCGACTCTCACCAACTGACAGGTCATCCAGAATCAAATGGACCTAACAGACATCAATAGAATATTTCTTTTATTTTTAAATTTTACTTATTTAATGCATGAGTGTTCTGCTGCATATACATCTGCAAATCCTCCTAACAGATGGTTGTGAGCCACCATGTGGTTGCTGGGACTTGAACTCAGGACCTCTGGAAGAGCAGTCAGTGCTCTTAACTGCTGAGCTATCTCATCAGTCCTAGAATATTTCTTAAACATAAAAAAGTACCTTCTTCTCAGCACTTCATGGATCCTTCTCCAAAACTGACCATAATCTTTCACAAAACAAGCTTCAAAAGATACAAGAAAATTGAAATAAGCCTTATATCTAATCAGACTATCCATGGATTAAAGTTGGACTTCAACAAAAACAGAAACACCAGAAAGCCTACACGCTCATTGAATTGAACAACTCTCTACTCAATGACCATTGTGGTAAAACACAATGGTCAGGGAAGAGATAAAGAAAGAAACTGAAGACTTTTTAGAATTCAATAAAAATGAAGATATAACACACTCAAATTTATAAGACACAAGGAAAGCAGTGCTAAAAGGAAAGTTCATTGCACTAAGTGCCTCTGTAAAGAAATTACAAAGTTTTTAGACTAGCAATTTAAAAGTATACTTGAAAGTTCTAGAGGGAAGAATAAAAGGAGGAGGAGGAAGAGAAAGGAAGGAGGAAGGAGAAAAAAGAACAGAGGAGGAAGGAGAGGAAAGAAGAAAGAAGGAGGAAGAAGGAAGGAAGGAGAAGGAAGAGGAGGAGGAGGAAGAAGAAGAGAAGGAAGAAGAAGAGGAGGAAGAGGAGGAGGAGGAGGAGGAAAGCAGCAGCGAGCACACCAGAGAGGAGTAGAAGGCAGGAAATAATCAAAATCAGGGCTGAAATTAATCAGTTAAGACAAAGAAAACAATACAAAGAATCAACAAAGCCAAGAGCTGGCTTTTTGAGAAAAATCAACAAAATAGAGAAACTCTTAGCCAAATTAACTAAAAGACAGAGAGGCAGTATCCAAATTAAAAAAATCAGTAATGAAAAAGGTGACATAATAACCAACACTGGGGAAATTCAAAGAATTATTAGGTCTTACCTCAAATGTCTGTACTCTACAAAATTGGAAAATCTTAACAAAATGGACTATTTTCTAGACAGATAACATTTACTGAAATTAAATCAAGATCGGGTAAACTATTTAAACAGCCCTATAACTCCTAAGGAAATAGAATCAGTCATTAAATGTCTCCCAACCAAAAAAAGCCCAGGACCAGATAGTTTTAGTGCAGAATTCTACCAGACTTTCAAAGGAGAGTTAATATCAATACTCCTCAAACTATTCCACAAAATAGAAACAGAAGGTACACTAACAAACTCATTCTATGAGGTCACAGTCACCCTGATACCTAAACCACACAAAGACTCAACAAAGAAAGAGAACTTCAGACCAATTTCTCTTATGAACATGGATGCAAAAATACTCAAAAATAAAAAATACTCGCCAACCAAATTGAGGAACACATCAAAACCATTCACCATGATAAATCAAGTAGGCTTCATCCTAGGGATGCAGGGATGGTTCAATATATGAAAATCCATCAACATCATCCACCATATAAACAAACTGAAAGAAAAAAAATCACATTATTAACTAATCAGACACTGAAAAAGCCTTTGATAAATCCAACACTCCGTCATGTTAAAGGTATTAAGAGAAATCAGGGATACAGGGCACATCCCTAAATACAATCAAAGCAGTATGCAGCAAGCTAATAGCCCAAAAAATGTTGCCTGTATGTGGGATATGTTTTTCTAGCTGGGCTGGCATGTTTGACCTCAGTTGGAGAGGACATGCCTAACCTTGGAGAAACTTGATGTGCTAGCATACGGGAATACCCTGGGGTGGGGGTCCCATCCACTCAAAGGATAAGGGGAGGGGGAAAAGGATTGTGGGAGGGAGTGACTAGGAGGGGGCAGTGAGTGGAATGTAAAGTGAATAAGCAAAAAAAATTAAATAAAATAAATATAAAAGAATACACACACACACACACACATATATTTCTGTTTACTTGAGGTATGATGCTAGAGTATAAGTCTTCCTTATAATCCAGTATAAAGGTATTTAATTAAATATAAACTCTTTACTCTCTGATAGCCACTGGTTTTTTTTTCCTTTTTTTTTTCAGAGCTAAGGACCAAACCCAGGGCCTTACACTTGCTAGGCAAGTGCTCTACCACTGAGCTAAATTCCCAACCCCCCACTGTTTAAATTTCTAAATTTTATTTATTATAAGAGGAGGAGGAGGAGGCAATGCTCTGTGGTGTATGTTTAGAGGTCAGAGGACAACTTTCAGAAGTCAGTTTTCTCCTTCCATTGAGGGTTCTGGGAATCAAGACCTGGGTTACACAGCAAGCATTTTAAACTGCTGAGCCTACAATCAAAGTCTGGGGAGAGGCGGTGTCTACATTTTTTTTCTTACAGATTTTTTTTGTGTGTGTGTGTGTGTGTGTGTGCTTCCTGCGTGTACAGGTATCCTTAGAGATCATCACAGAGCGCTCATACCCCTCTGTTACAGGAGGCTGTGAGCTGCACAATGTAGGTGCTAGAAATGGAACCTGTGTCCTCTCTAAGAGCAGTAAGGTTTCTTAACCACTGAACCATGTTCTCTAGCCCTGACAACCATTTTTTTAAAAAAAAAAATCTATTTCCCTTTATTTTATATATTGTATGGTTCTCCTTTGTCATATGGGCTTAATATGTTTTCTTCCCCCACCTTTTTTTTTAAGATTTATTTATTTGTTTTATGTAAGTACACTGACGCTGTCTTCAGACACACCAGAAGAGGGCATAGGATTTCATTACAGATGGTGTGAGCCACCATGTGGTTGCTGGGAATTGAACTCAGGACCTCTGGAAGAGCAGTCAGTGCTTTTAGCCACTGAGCCATCTCTCCAGGCCCTGACAATCAGTTTTATCTGTTCATTCACTTAGGCATAAGGACTTTAATAGGTCCATGAGTTTTTCATAAACAAGTTTGGTGAGAAATGTCTAATAAGACATGACTTAAGCAACTAGATCTGGGTATTTGTTTTCACTCATTGTAAATTCCACTGATTCAGTTTGTTGTTTCCCTTTCTTATTGTCCTCTGCCCTGAGAAACTTACACCATTTACTCTTTATCTGTCTCAAACACAATTTGAGAACTAACTTTAGAGAAAAACATGGGTCTGTGTTAAGACTGTACACTACAGTTCCAAATGAAATTGATATATCCCATAAGGGAAAATAAGAGTAGGCTATAACCTGGCTATTTATTTTGTGTAAAGCTTTACTCTTCTTGCATTCCCTGTAGCTGGGTTTATGTATCTATTAACAAAGCGTTGAATTATGTAAACTTTAAGGTCTTCCTATCTCTGTTTTTCTTTTGAATTAATATGAAGATAAAGTCTGTCAGCAGGACTGGAAGACTGCTTGCATTTACTTGGAACCTATAAACTGACAAACTCAGCAAGAGAGAAGGTAACAGTCTTGAGCACACAGCACACTGGGCCAGGAGAAAGTTCAGTAATGTACTGCAGTAATGGAGTCAGCGCCTCTCTTCTCTGCCCGGTTTGCTCACCTAAAGCAACAGATTCTCAATTTCATTGCCCATGTTCTCATGCTGACATTTGCAGACAACAGAAATTTGTGTGCTTTACTCAATCAAGGTAACAAAAATTAATCAAGAATAAGTTTGCTGGGCAGTGGTGGCACACGCCTTTAATCCCAGCACTTGGGAGGCAGAGGCAGGCGGATTTCTGAGTTCGAGGGTTCGAGGCCAACCTGGTCTACAGAGTGAGTTCCAAGACAGCCAGGGCTACACAGAGAAACTCTGTCATTAAAATAAATAAATAAATAAATAAATAAATAAATAAGTAAAAGAAAGAAAAAAGAAAAGAAAAAAAAAGTTTTCACTTCTCATTTTACTTCAAACATACTTTTTAAAATGATGATGACGATGATGATAATAATAACAACAACAACAACTGATTAGTTTTGAAGAAGGCATGAGTTGCAGATTTAAATGTTAAGAGTGTTTGCCTAGTGAGCACAAGGTCCTGAGTTCAATCTACAGCTTCAAACAAACAAACAAACAAACAAACTGTACCCCCCCCAAACAAAAACTTTGTAAATGCTCTTTCTTATTAGTTACAAGTGTCCTTGGGTGAAAAGCAATTAACATTATTCTGCTGTTCTTCAGCAATGAAGCAGTAACTGTTGTGTGTCACAACTCTAGGCCTCTACTGGTCGTGTGTGTTATAAATGCAAATAGTTTTCCACACAACGAATTTTTGGCAAAAAAAAATTTTTTTTGTTCATTTCCTGGTTTGTTTGTTTGTTTGTTTGTTTGACATGGTCTTACTCTGTACCTCAACTGGCTTAGAACTCATGGTAATCCTCCTGGCTCAGATTCCCAAAGGTTGAGATTACAAGCATGAGCCATCATATCTGGCCAAAATGGAACTTCTATTTCCTGTGTGTCATTAAAGGGGAACCCACATTATCCTTGGTAAGCAAACAGATCTTCTAAAGGCTGTGTATTTTATGTCAACTTGACATAAACTAAAGCCATCTGAGAGAAAAAAACCTCAATTAAGAAAATGCCTCCATGAGATTGGACTGTAAGCAAGCCTGTAAGGTATTAATTAGTGATTGATGGGGAGGGTTTGGCCCATTGTGGTAGGGTCATCTCTGGGCTGGTGGTTCTGAGTTCTTTAAGAAAGCCAGCTCAGGCTAAGCAAGCCATGAGAAGCAAGCCAGTAAGCAGCACCTCTCCATGGGGTATGCATCAGCTACTGCCTCCAGGTTCGAGCTCCTGTCCTGGCTTCCTTCCATGATGAGCAGTAAAGTTTCTTCCCCAAGATGCTTTGGGTATGGTCATGTTTTGTTTTTTTTTTTTTTAATCACAGAAATACTAACCTTTTTAGGACAGTTATTTGAAGTTCCAAGGGATTCTGTAATGACCTCTCCTATGCAATTAAATAAAAAAGCAAAAATCTCAAGCTTAGATATATTTACATAAGAGGTCGGTTAGTATAATACTTGAAACACTATCAAAATCTTCCTGCAGTGCAGATTTCAATTCTAAATTTTCATCCATGAAATGTCACACCATAAGAAACATGTTATGATGTGGGTTCTTGGATCCGGTATGGCCTTTGCAAAAGACATTTGTCCACTTGAAGAAAAGACTAAGTAAAGTTAGGCTAAAACCCAAATTGTCTGGTCCTCTAAACAGTCATGATCATTATTTTAGTACAAACTGAAGTGATGGAACAACAGAAACATTACTAGCATTATCCTCAGGTAATTAATCAAGTCAGTTAGGAAAACACATGACAAATAACTGGGGGAAAGTTCAACATCTTTAGTCAGGAGAATACAAATCAAAACTAAGATTTCACATTATCTTTTAGTCAGAATGGCTACTACAAGAAAACAAAAACCAACAAGTGCTGGGAAGGATTGGAGAGACGTGGTATTTTTACACTGTTGGTAGGAACGTAAATCAGTGCATGGAACAGAAATCAGGTATAAAACAGACTTACATGACCCAACTCTTGCATTACTGGGTACACAGCCAAAGGAATCCAAACCAGCATATACAGAGACACCTGAACACCCACTGCAGTACAGTTCCCAGAAGCTAAGATATAGAATTAGTTTAGGTTCTTCTGACAGATTAAGAAAATGTGGTATATATAAAATGGAATTTTTTTGTAAGAAAGAACAAAATCATGACATTTGTGGGTAAACAGATGACTTCCAGGATCATTACGTTAAGTGAAATGAAGCTAGCCAGATTCAGAAATACAACTATTATATGCATTCTCTCAACTACAGAATATGGGAAAAAGAAAAAGACATCAAAGTAGAAGGTAGACTCTGGAAAAAAAAAGAAGAGGACTAATGGAGGTGGGGAGGAAGGATAGGAAAAAGTACCAGGAGAAGGGAATACGATCAAAGTGTACTCTTCACAAGTCTGAAAATGTAATAATGAAATTCATCATTATGCAGAATCAACACACACTATTTTAAAACAAAACAAAACATGTGTCAGGCTTGATGGTAGATGCATAGAATCCTAGCACTCAAGGATACTTATACACTTATGTTTTAAGCTAGACTGGAATACACAGAGAGACCCTATCTCCACAAATCAAATCAAATCAAATCAAATCAAATCAAATCAAATCAAATCAAATCAAATCAAATAGGGGTGGAGAGGTGGCTTAATAGTTAAGAGCACTGGTTGTTCTTAAAGAGTACCCAGGTTTAATTTCCAGCACCCAGATGGTACTCACAACCATCTACAACTACAATCCTAGGGGTCTAAAATCCTTTTTTGGCCTCCATGGCACAAGCATGAATATGGTACAGACATAAATGCAGACAAAATGTTCATACACACAAAAAATTTAAAAATCAGATAAAACTAATTAATCAATTAAAAACCCCAAACCACAGGGTGCTACTGCTCCATGTCTTTAATTCCAGCATTTGGGAGGCAGAGGCAGGTGGATCTTGGGTTTCTGAGTTTGAGGCCAGCCTGATCTCCAGAACAAGTTCTTTTTTTTTTTTTCTTTTTTTTTCTTTTTTTTTTTTTAAAGATTTATTTATTTATTATATATGAATACACTGTAGCTGTCTTCAGACACACCAGAAGAGGGCATCAGATCTCATTACAGATGGTTGTGAGCCACCATGTGGTTGCTGGGATTTGAACTCAGGACCTCTGGAAGTGCAGTCAGTGCTCTTAACCACTGAGCCATCTCTCCAGCCCCAGAACAAGTTCTAAGACAGTCACAAACACATATACACACAGACCAAACCAACAATAACACCAATAAAACAAAACCACCACAAAAACCCACCTTAGCACCTCTGGATCCTAGATGGCCACCTTTTGAATAGTGCCTCAGTTCTTATGGTTCATAGCCAAAATGCTGTCAGAAATCAGTATGACCCTAGCCAAAATGCTAGTAGGAGAGGAAAGGTGTAACAGAAGGACAACATCTGATGCTACTGGCTAACTGGCAACATTTCAGTTAAGTGACTGAGATGGACCTGAAAGGGGAGAAAAGAATTAAGTGATTTGGGCTGAAACAAAACAAAACAAAACAAAACAAAACAAAACAAAACAAACTATAAGTGGAAAAACAGGGTGAAAAAATCCAGAGAACTGAAAACACAGTAAACAGCATGTGCTAACCTCACAGATAAGAGCCAAGGCCACAAGGCTAGATTAACTAATTCAAACTATAGAGGGCATGGGCAGTAAGTAAAGAAATAGGAATTTCATTCTCTGTACAGAGAACACTGGAGTCACACAAACAAAGAACAACTATGAAAGACAGAATTTAGAAAGACTTATGTGATGTTTGAACAAAACAGATTTGGTAAAGGAAAAATTGGAAATGGAGATCTAGTTAAAAAGCTAGCATAACTGTTCTATAAAAAAATGATGCTGAGCTGGGCGGTGGTGGCACACGCCTGTAATCCCAGCACTTGGAAGGCAGAGGCAGGCGGACTTCTGAGTTCAAGGCCAGCCTGGTCTACAGAGTGAGTTCCAGGACAGCCAGGGATACACAAAGAAACCTTGTCTCGAAACCCCCCCCCCCCCAAAAAAAAGTGATGCTGAAGGGGCTGTAGAGATGGCTCAGTGGTTCAGAACACTTGACTGCTCTTCCAGAGGTCCTGAGTTCATTTCCAGCAACCACATGGTGGCTCAAAACCATCTGTAATGGGATCCGATGCCCTCTTCTGGTGTGTCTGAAGACAGTTACAGTGTACTCATATACATAAAATAAATAAATCTTAAGAAAAAAAATCTTAACAAAACAAAACTCAAAAGTGATTCTGACCTAAATGAGGCTGTGACAATAGTAACAATGTAAGAACGACACCTAAAGACAAATACAAAAGAATTACTCAAAAGCAGGATTCAGAATTAAAATCACTTCTCATGATGATGATAGAGGATTATAAGAAGGAATTAAGTAACTCCCTTAAAGAAATACAGGAGAGTACAAGTAAACAGATAGAAGCCCTTAAAGAGGAATCACAGAAATCCCTTAAAGAAATGCAAGAAAACACAAAGAAGGAATTAAACAAAAACATTCAGGATCTGAAACTGGAAATAGAAACAATAAAGAAAGTTCAAAGGGAGACAACCATGGAGATAGAAAACCTAAGAAAGAGATCAGGAGTCACAGACGCAAGCATCACCAACCGAATACAAGAGATAGAAGAGAGAATCTCAAATGCAGAAGATACGGTGGAAAATATTGACACAGTTGTCAAAGAAAATGAAAAACGCAAAAAACTCCTAACTCAAAACATCCAGGAAATCCAGGACACAATGAGAAGACCAAACCTAAGGATAATAGGTATAGATGAGAATGAAGATTCCCAACTTAAAGGGCCAGTAAATATCTTCAACAAAATTATTGAGGAAAACTTCCCTAACCTAAAGAACAAGATGCCCATAAACATACAAGAAGCCTACAGAACACCAAATAGACTAGACCAGAAAAGAAATACCTCCCGTCACATAATAATCAAAACATCAGATGCACAAAACAAAGAAAAAATACTAAAAGCAGTAAGGGAAAAAGGTCAAGTAACATATAAAGGCAGACCTATAAGAATTACACCAGACTTCTCACCAGAGACTATAAAAGCCAGAAGAGCCTGGACGGACATCATACAGACCCTAAGAGAACACAATTGCCAGCCCAGATTACTATACCCAGCAAAACTCTCAATCAATATAGATGGTGAAACCAAGATATTCCATGACAAAACCAAATTTGCACAATATCTTCCCACAAACCCAGCACTTCAAAGGATAATTGATGGAAAACGCCAACACAAGGAGGGAAACTACAACCTAGAAAAAGCAAGGAGTAATCTTCCAACAACCCCAAAAGAAGATAACTATACAAACATAACTTTACCTCTAATAACAAAAATAACAGGAAGCCACAATCATTTTTCCTTAATATCTCTTAAGATCAATGGTCTCAATTCCCCAATAAAAAGACGCAGACTATCAGACTGGATACACAAACAAGACCCAGAATTTTGCTGCATACAAGAAACGCACCTCAGTGACAAAGACAGACACTACCTCAGAATAAAAGGGTGGAAAACAATTTTCCAAGCCAATGGTCCCAAGAAACAAGCTGGAGTAGCCATTCTAATATCAAATAAAATCGACTTTCATCCAAAATTAATCAAAAAAGATAAGGAAGGACACTTCATACTCATCAAAGGAAAAATCTACCAAGATGAACTCTCAATTCTGAACATCTATGCCCCAAATGCAAGGGCACCTACATACATAAAAGAAACTTTACTAAAGCTCAAAACACACATTACACATCACACAATAACAGTGGGGGATTTCAACACCCCACTCTCAGCAATGGACAGATCATGGAAACAGAAACTAAACCGAGACACTTTGACATTAACAGAAGTTATGAACCAAATGGACTTAACAGACATCTATAGAACATTTCATCCTAAAACAAAAGAATATACCTTTTTCTCAGCACCTCATGGTACCTTCTCCAAAATAGACCATATAATTGGTCACAAAACAAGCCTCTACAGATACAAAAAGATGGAAATAATCCCTTGCATCTTATCAGATCACCACGGAATAAGACTGGTCTTTAATAATGACAAAACCAATGGAAAACCCATGTGCACATGGAAACTGAACAACTCTCTACTCAATGATGACTTGCTCAAGGAAGAAATAAAGAAAGAAATTAAAGACTTTTTAGAATTCAATGAAAATGAGGACACATCATACCAAAACTTGTGGGACTCCATGAAGGCAGTGCTAAGAGGAAAACTCATAGCTCTAAGTGCCTACAAAAAGAAACTGGAAAGAGCACACACTAACAAGTTGACTGCACAACTAAAAGCTCTAGAACAAAAAGAAGCAAATACACCCAGGAGGAGTAGAAGGCAGGAAATAATCAAACTCAGGGCTGAAATCAACCAAATAGAAACAGAAAGAACAATACAAAATATCAATAAAACCAGGAGTTGGTTCTTTGAGAAAATCAACAAGATAGATAAACCCTTAGCCAGATTAACCAGAGGGCACAGAGACAGTATCCAAATTAATAAAATCAGAACTGAAAAGGGAGACATAACAACAGAAACGGAAGAAATTTAAAAAAATCATCAGATCCTACTACAAAGGCCTATACTCAACAAAACTGGAAAACCTGGATGAAATGGACAATTTCCTAGACAGATACCAGGTACCGAAGTTAAACCAGGAGCAGATAAACCATCTAAATAGTCCCATAACCCCTCAGGAAATAGCAGCAGTCATTAAAAGTCTCCCCACTAAAAAAAGCCCAGGAACAGATGGTTTTAGTGCTGAATTCTATCAGACCTTCAAGGAAGACCTAATACCAATTCTCTTCAAACTATTCCACAAAATAGAGACAGAAGGAACACTACCCAATTCGTTCTAAGAAGCTACAATTACACTCATACCCAAACCCCACAAGGACCCGACAAAGAAAGAGAACTTCAGACCAATCTCCCTTATGAACATCGATGCAAAAATACTCAATAAAATTCTAGCAAACTGAATCCAAGACCACATCAAAACAATCATCCATCATGATCAAGTAGGTTTTATCCCAGGAATGCAGGGATGGTTCAATATTCGGAAATCCATCAATGTGATCCACTATATAAACAAACTCAAAGAAAAAAACCACATGATCATCTCACTAGATGCTGAGAAAGCATTTGACAAAATTCAACATCCCTGCATGATAAAAGTCTTGGAAAGATCAGGAATTCAAGGCCCCTACCTAAACATAGTAAAAGCAATTTACAGCAAACCAGTAGCCAACATCAAGCTAAATGGAGAGAAACTTGAAGCAATCCCACTAAGATCAGGGACTAGACAAGGCTGCCCACTCTCCCCCTACCTATTCAATATAGTACTGGAAGTCTTAGCCAGAGCAATTAGACAGCAAAAAGAAGTCAAAGGGATACAAATAGGAAAGGAAGAAGTCAAAATATCGCTATTTGCAGATGATATGATAGTATACTTAAGTGACCCCCAAACTTCCACCAGAGAACTCCTAAGCCTGATAAACAACTTCAGCAAAGTGGCTGGTTATAAAATCAACTCAAACAAATCAGTAGCCTTCCTCTACATGAAAGATAAACAGACTGAAAAAGAAATTAGGGAAATGACACCCTTCACAATAGTTGCAAATAATATAAAATACCTTGGTGTGAATCTAACCAAGCAAGTGAAAGACCTCTATGACAAGAACTTCAAGTCTCTGAAGAAAGAAATTGAAGAAGATCTCAGAAGATGGAAAGATCTCCCATGCTCATGGATTGGCAGGATTAATATAATAAAAATGGCCATCTTGCCAAAAGCAATCTACAGATTCAATGCAATCCCCATTAAAATCCCAACTCAATTCTTCACAGAGTTAGAAAAGGAAATTCTCAAATTCATATGGAATAACAAAAAACCCAGGATAGCGAAAACTATTCTCAACAATAAAAGAACTTCTGGAGGAATTACCATCCCTGACCTCAAGCTGTACTACAGAGCAATAGTGATAAAAACTACCTGGTATTGGTACAGAGACAGGCAGGAAGATCAATGGAATAGAATTGAAGACCCAGAAATGAACCCACACTCCTATGGTCACTTGATCTTTGACAAAGGAGCTAAAACTGTCCAGTGGAAAAAGGACAGCATTTTCAACAAATGGTGCTGGTTCAACTGGAGGACAACATGTAGAAGAATGAAAATTGATCCATTCTTATCCCCTTGTACAAAGCTCAAATCTAAGTGGATAAAAGACCTCCACATAAAACCAGATACACTGAAACTAATAGAAGAGAAGGTGGGGAAAAGCCTCGAATACTTGGGCACAGGGGAAAAGTTCCTGAACAGAACTCCAATGGCATATGCTCTAAGATGGAGAATTGACAAATGGGACTTCATAAAATTGCAAAGTTTCTGTAAGGCAAAGGACACTGTCAATAGGACAAAACGACAACCAACAAACTGGGAAAAGATCTTTACCAATCCTTCATCTGATAGAGGGCTAATATCCAATATATACAAAGAACTCAAGAAATTAGACTCCAGACAACCAAATTACCCTATTAAAAAATGGGGTATAGAGCTTAACAAAGAATTTTCAACGGAAGAAACTCGAATGGCCGAGAAGCACCTAAAGAAATGCTCAGTATCCTTAGTCGTCAGGGAAATGCAAATCAAAACAACCCTGAGATTCCATCTCACACCAGTCAGAATGGCTAAGATTAAAAACTCAGGTGATAGTAGATGCTGGCGAGGGTGTGGAGAAAGAGGAACACTCCTCCATTGTTGGTGGGACTGCAAGATGGTGCAACCACTTTGGAAATCAGTCTGGTGGTTCCTCAGAAAATTGGAAATAGCATTACCCGAGGATCCAGCTATACCACTCCTAGGCATATACCCAGAAGATGCTCGAACATATAACAAGGACATATGCTCAACTATGTTCATAGCAGCCTTATTTATAATAGCCAGGAGCTGGAAAGAACCCAGATGTCCTTCAACTGAGGAATGGATTCAAAAAATGTGGTATATTTACACAATGGAGTATTACTCAGCTATTAAAAACAATGAATTCGAGAGGTTCCTAGGTAAATGGATGGAACTAGAAATTATCATCCTGAGTGAGGTAAGCCAATCACAAAGGAACACACATGGTATTCACTCACTGATTATTGGATATTAGCCCAGAACCTTGAAATGCCCAAGATGCAACTCACAGGCCACATGAAGCCCATAAAGAAGGAAGACCAAGTGGGGGTGATTCGGTCCTTCTTAGAAGGAGCAACAAAATACTCAAGGGAGCAAATATGGAGACAAAGCGAGGGACAAAAACTGAAGGAGGGGCCGTCTGAAGACCTTTCCACCTGAGTATCCATCCCATGTGCAGTCACCAAAGGTAGATGCTGATGTGGAAGTCAGGAAGTGCATGCTGATAAGAGCCTGATATGGATGTCTCCTCAGAGGTCTTCAAGAGTCTGACATATTCAGAGGCAGATGCTCACAACTAGCCATTGAACTGATCATGGGTTTCTCAATAGAGGAGTTAGAGTGAAGACTGAAGGAGCTGAAAGGATTTGTGGCACCATGAGGAGAACAATAATACCAACCAACCACAGCTCCCAGGGTCTAAACCACCAGCCTGGGAGCACTTGGGGGGGGGGGATCCAGGGCTTCAGCTGAATATGTAAGAGTGGAGGGCCCTGCTGGGCATAGGTGGAAGAAGAGAACCTTGACCTCATGAAGGCTGGATGCCCCAGGGGGTGGGAATTTTGAGGGTGCGGAGGTGGGAGTGGGGGGGAGTAGATAGAGGTTACATCCACAGAGAAGAAGGAGGAGGGGTGAGGGGATTGGGGGTTCCGGGGTGGGTGGGGGATGGGATAAGGGGACAACATAGGAAATGTAAATAAAACATCCAATAAAAAAAAAAAAGAGGAAAAAAAAAGAAAATGAAAAAAAAAAGAATTACTCAGTGTGGAGAACACTGAAGAGAGAAAATTCAATGTAAAAAAAAGTCACTTCTTTAAAAGAAAAAAAATACTATATAAAGATTACTATACTATATAAATTACTATATACAATTTCTATATAAAGAAAAAGATGCATAAGGCTAAGAAGATCCAAACAGCTAAGCAGAAATAGATCTATCTTTTAACACGTGAGAAGATATTCAGCAATGCTCACAATGAAATGAAATAGATTAAAATCACAGTGAAACACTGTTTCTGGCATATAAGGTTGACAAAAATTAAAAGCTACCAACTGCCCTCTTCAGAAATAGCTGACAGGATAAAAAAACAATATGCCCTCCTTTGACAGAAGTATCACAGAACCTAGCAAAATTACTCTCAGCAGGTAATCCAAAGATAAACTAGCAAAGAATATGAAAAGAGAAAAAATAAGCTAGACAGCTGGCTTAGTGATTAAGAACCTTTGCTGCTCTTCCAGATGACCTGAATTTTGTTCCTAGCACCCAGATGGTGACCCACAACAGATTATAACTCCAGCTCTAGGCAGATCCAGTCTCTGGCCTCACCAGGTACTTGTACTTCACGTGCACATAGTCCAGAGACACATACACACAATTTAAAATAGTAAGAGTATATATAATCTTTGGTGACCTCAGTACTCAGGATGAAGGAACATGCATGCCAAATAGTTTTGAGACCAGCCTGTTTTCATAGCAAATTCTAGGTTAGCCAGAGCTACCTAGGAAGACCTATCTCAAACAACAACAAAAATGACTGAATGAATAAAAATATTAAAAAAGAAAACATTAAATAAGTGAGCTAACTGCAGCTGTACTTGTGGAAATAAAAGTCTGAAAACAAGTCTATACCACTCCACAATGAAAAAAGCACCCAGTTTTTAAAAAAGGAAAAGGGTCATGAGACCTCAGAATAGACAAAATCATAAGAAACAAGTGTATTAAAATCTACAACTTCTAAAGGAAACCTATTGGGAGAGGTGGGAGTTCCAGGAGAGTTGAGGGATAAGGAGCCAAATAGAAATCAAGATAGAAAATGAAATCAAGAAAAAAAAAAAACAAAACAGAAATCAAGACCAGGGAAAAAATAGTCACTGAGAGAAGTATAGGGATAAGGAAAGCAACTAGACTACTGAATATGCTATTTTGGAGAATTAATTTCAGAACCATGTAAATGTTCTATATACCTATAAGACTAAATTAAACAAAAATGGAGAGAAAACAAAAGCACAACCTCAGTGTACAAAGTGATATTGAAAAAGCAACTCCCCTCCACCAATAAGCTCAACACTATCAAACTGACAAATTAACAGAAGAAAGAGAAGAGGTTTGTCTCCTTTCAGCTGCCATCCAGGCACCACAAAGATGCCATGTGCATAGGCAGGGCTTCCTAAGGAGGAGGAGGACCATGTGCTGAATAGTTCTTAGCTTCTGTGATAACCAAGACAATGCTGTGGCCATGTCCAGACACTTAAACGTCTCTTTTATTAGTTGATCAGTTTAGTCAAGTAATCTATACACTCTACAGCTTTCTATAAAAATATCATGCTATGCATGTTCAGCTCATGAACTACTTTTCCTTTTTGCTATAAGTGTTGCTTTGGTTTTAAAGACAGTCCCTCTATGTAGCTCTGGCTGGCCTGGAACTTGCCATGTAGATTAGAGTGGTCTTGAGCTTGCTGGTTCTCTTGACCGGATAGTCTCCAGAATAGTTTTAGAATTATACCTGTGTCACTATGCTTGACTAATACACTCCCTTTCTTCCTGTAGATCACCTTCAGCATATAAATTAAGAAGCTGAGTCTGATTGGGTACATTATGCGAAATCCCCAAATAATCAATAAAAATATGTTAGAGGAAAAAAAAAAAAAGAAGAAGAAGCTGGAAGTTAAGAAGAAGCTGGAAGTTGTCCCTGCCTCAAGAAGCTCTCATTAGGTGGAAAACAAAGGTGAATCAAAACAGTGAGATAGTTCTTGAAGGGAGCAGAGGAATTCACCTAAGGCAAGTTGGCCAGAATGATTAAATGAGCCCAGAGGACAATCAGAACCTCTGTAGGTTTGCTTGTTTGTTAGTGGATGCAGGGTAGACAGTGCCCAGCAAGGGAGTGAATAGAGAGGGCTAGGGAAAGTAGGCAAGCACAGAACAGCTAGAGCACGACTCACTGACAAGTAGACAGGACCTCTGTGTCGCTAGTGGACACATGGACTGAAATATAAAGCTGAAGAGGAACATGGGATTAGGTCCTAAGAATCTTTCTAGATCACGATAGGACCTTCAATGTGATCCTCAGGATCAGTCAAGAATTTCAGAACAGGAGTGTAATAATTAAATCTTTCTGAATGAATCATTCTCAACAGATACAGGAAAAGACATAGGGGCTAGGAGACCAGCTAGTTAGAAGGACACTAGGACAGATGCATGGGCACCTAGAAATGTGCTATTAGGAAAGTATTCAGGAAGTACAACTGATGACCTCTGCTGGGGTACAGGGTATGTGGGAGAGAAGGAACAGAAGACAATAGTGTCTGTCTTGAGCAACAGGGCACACACACAGCAGGTGATACACAGTAAGACAAGTAAGTGCTTAGCTTTCTGTCATTGTCACAAGTGCTTGAGCTAATCAACTTACAAAAGCGTATTTGTCACAGTTTCAGAGGTTTTAGTCCATGGTTGAAGCATACCATGACATGAGCATATGACAGAATAAAACTGACTGAGGGAGAGGCTAGAATTTTACTATCTCCCTCAAGGGTGTGTCCCTATGACCTCAAGTCCTCAGACTAGCCTACACTATTTAAAGATCTACCACCACCCAAAAGGCCCACAGCTGGTAGACAAGTCTCAGCATGTGCCTTTGGTGGTTACTTTAGACCAGACTAGGACATATAACTTGGTGGAGGAGGGAGCAAAACTGACTGCAGACCCAAATTAAAGCAGTCAAATACCTGGAAAGGTAGGTACAGAAAGAAAAGACGAGGGAAAAATGAGTTCAGTAGGAAATATCCTGGAACAAATGTCGAGCAGGCAATTGGCTCATCCCTTCATTTCTCACATTCAATCCACTGAGTTTCTCCAGGCCCCGGATCTTCATTGTGCCTCTACTGCAAAGGATCACGATCTCCTGTGGACTCTACACTGTGGTCAGAGTGATCTTTTAAAAGTATAACTCCCGTGTTATTCTCTGTTTAAAACTTTTAAGGACTTCCTGTATGTATGTATGTATGTATGTATGTATGTATGTATGTATGTATGTAACTATGTAACTATGTCTTGGTAATAGGAACTGAATACAGGGGACACATACAATTACTGAGTCACATCACCCTACTAAATTTTAAAATGAGTCAAACTCCCTATAATTGTCCCCAAATCTCATACCTCATATGGACCCTTTCCTCTCTATCAAGTGCTTTGGCTAGGGCTTATTGACATTAAGCAGTTTCTCCTCAGCTTTGTGTAAAAGAGTTGTCCCACTTTCATTACGTCTTCTCCCCTGAATAGAAAACCTGGCCTTTGTCCTCACATCTTCTCTATAGCATCAATCTTTTATTACCCTGATCTAGGGTCTTGTAGCATTTATCACCATCTGTAATCTCCTTTGATTAGTCACTTAAACCTACCTGAGAACAGTGACTTATGGTTTCATACCTTGTACAGATGGTACAATTTTCAATTAATGTGTGCTAAGTGAGTTAATAAATAATAAAAAAATAAAGCTTAGTTCAGAAGAAAGTTCTCCACTGGAGACACTGATTTAGACATCTTCCATATGTGAACAACAAATTGTTCCAATGATTAATACCTATGGGAAGTACAGAGACAAAATAAAAAAAAATCTCTGAAATAGAGGAAATTCACATGAATAACTAAAGAATGAGAAGAAGGGAGGAAGGGAAAAAAAGAAAGAGCAGAAAAACAAAGAAGAAAACTATAAAAGTGTAGCAAACTTTAAGTGTCACAGAGGAGATTTCTCATTAGAAAAGGCAGTTTGGCACTAAGATGAAGCAAATTGTGCTGGGGAGAACTATGCTAGGATTCAAAAATTAACCAGAAAAAAATAGTACAAAACTATTTAAGCAATGGCACAATCTGCCAGAGCAACTCTCAATCCCAACTGCAGCCCTCCCAGCACTGAAGGAATAATGAGATCTTATCCATCAACTGCTGGTCACAGTATCTACAATACAACAGACACCCCAACTCACTTCCACTACTGTCAAAGCTGATCCCTTTCACTGATGAGAAAATTAATACTCAGAACACATGCAGATCTCAACAATCTCAGCATCTTCCTAGGGGAACACTTTGATCCAAGAATGCATTTTTATTCTAAGAATAAAATAGTAGTTTTCTTTATGGGAAATCCACAGACAGGTTCTACCTCAAGGTTGCCCCCAAGACTCCAGGTTGGTTTTAGCAAAGTGCACAAAGCCCTGAAATGCCTTAAAGTCTCCAGACTTACTTCAGTGCAAGGCAAAAATGTATTAGTTTCTTTTCTACTTCTGTGATGAAACATCATGTCCAAGGCTACTTATAAAAGAAAGAGTTTAACTGAGCTCATGTTTACAGAGGGTTAGGATTTATGATGGTGGAGTGAAGGCACAGCAACACAGAAGCATAGACAGGGACAGACAGGCGGCTAGAGAAGGAGCTGAGAGCTCACATCTTGATCCACAAACAGAAGGTAGAGAGTACACTGGAAATGATGCAAGTCTTTTGAAACCTCAAAGCCAGAGAGACACTCCTCCAACAAGACTACACCTAATCTTTCACAAACAGTTCCACTAAGGAGTGACCAAAAATACAAACATATGAACCTTTGGGGGTCATTCTCATTCAAATCATCATAACAAGTAAAGCTCCAACTGACTCAGAAGGCCCACACACATGCCTTCTCTCTTAAAACAAGATCCCTGGACTTATTCCAGAACAAGACTCCTGAACTTCCCTAAACTTGGGACAGTTTAGAAGGAAAAATGCAGCTGATCCCCTACCTTGCATGACATGTAGTTCAGGCCCCAAGTAGATGCCTCTTTGTCTAATATATACTGTCGAGGGAAATCTTCTAGCTAAAGGAAACTTATCTTTCTTGCTTCTTTTTTGTTCTTCTCTAACAGACTATTAGTTCTTTTGTCTATATCATGTTGAGCAGCTGGGCTAAAGGCTTCTGCCAGACTGACATGCTTAGCAAGCATCCTGCTGATATGTTTTCACAGCAAACCATAACATTTAGAGTCTGAAAATCCCCAGGTCATTTACTTACTATGGCATATTAATAGATTGGAGTCTGCAAGTAAAAGATAAAGCAGATGTGTCCATTTATTTGTTTACTCTCTTCTTCCTAATTATCGATGCAATGTGACCAGCTGCTTCAAGCTCCTGTTGCCTTGACTTCCCCACAGTCCCACAATGACACAAACCCTTTCACCACTGTGTGTGTGTGAAAGAGAGAGAGAGAGAGGGCGGGGGGAGGGGGGGAGACCCAGTATAATTTAACATTAAGGCTAACAGAGTAGAGAATTGAAGCAGGAGGTCATAAGCATAGCTGTGCATCACTTTGTGATGTGCCTGTGCTGGCTGCCTCACCGAAGCCAAGCTAAGGATGCTCCCCCCTTCTGCCCTCTCTACAGGCTCAACTCCACAGCTCCTGAAGGGCAGTAACATTGCTAGAGGGCTTAATTTCCTTTACAAAGTACTACTTTAACTTTCTTTAACAAAATTATCAAAAGAGGTCATGACCATCCTAAGAAGTTTTCGTTTTTTTGGTTTTACTTTTCTGTTTAGTTTGAGATACGAACTTAATTCTGTAGTGCAAGTTGTCTTTGAACTCATGGCAAACCTACAGCTTCAGCCCCTCAGTGCTGATATAGGTGTGCATTGCTATGGCCAGCTTTGTATCTTGCTTTCTGTGTATGTTTTGTTTCTGAGAATCTGGTGAACAGCTGACTAATTTGAGCATCAGTCAGAGTTCAGCAAGTGACCACATAGGCAGCATTCCTTGCAGCAGCAAGTGATGTGAGAGGGAACATGTTCCCAGATACTAGATAGCAATGCATGGTTTCCAGCTTTAAATTGTTTTAGGGTTTCTATTGCTGTAAAGAGACACCATGGCCATGGCAGCTCTTATAAAGGACAATATTTAATTGGGGCTGGCTTACAGTTTCAGAGGTTCAGTCCATTATCATCATGGCAGAAAGCAGGCAGACAGGGTGCTGGAGAAGGAGCTGAGAGCTCTACATTTTGATCTGCTGGCAGCAGAAGTGACTGTGCCACACTGGGCATAATTTGAACAAATGAGACCTCAAAGGCCACCTCCAGAGTGACACAATTCTTTCAACAAAGCCACATCCACTCCATCAAGGCCATACACCTCCAAATAGTGCCACTCACTATGGACCAAGCACTCAAATACATGAGTCTAGGGGGTTAGACTATTCAAACCACCACAAGTCCTCTGTTAAATTTTACTTTTAAGAAATCCATTGATATCATAGCAAAATTAGAAAGTCTCTTGTATTTAAACACAATTTTCTACTAGTTTGTTAAAGTCAACAAAATCTTTTATGTCATTTTCTTTCTAGTAACAACTACAATAAAAAGTAGTATTTTGGGTCCTTAATCTTAAACTCTTTTTCTCCAGCTTCTATTTTCATCACTTGTATTCACTATTTCACTGTATTTTTTATAATAATGTATCATAAAAAGATGTGAACAGTATTGTTTGTAGTAATTTAACTTACATAGCACTTGATTCCTTAATATGATAAATATCCTCAAAATGACACATAATTAAAAATTATAGAAAGAATATACTCAAAGTCTTCATATTAAGATTTGCATCCTAAATCTCTTGTTGACTTTAGCAGATCAAGTAGCCTAAAACATAGGAAATATAGGGCAGGAAAGACGGATCAACGGTTAAGACTCCAAAATCTTTATTCAGGTATGCAAACTTGCAGACCTGGCTTCACCCAACATTAGTATACATTTTCTTGGTCCAACATTACATTCCACTGGCCACATTGTTTTTCCACTTAGCATTGAGG
Source organism: Grammomys surdaster (assembly GCF_004785775.1). Classification (NCBI taxonomy): domain Eukaryota; kingdom Metazoa; phylum Chordata; class Mammalia; order Rodentia; family Muridae; genus Grammomys; species Grammomys surdaster. The sequence continues at coordinate 3,291,185 of NW_021620771.1, read as the reverse complement.
AGAGTTTATTCCCAGTACTACATTTATTAATATGCAGATAAATTGGATATGTGACACTTCCAAGTTCAAGGGATAGTGCAAAATCTAAAATTCATACTATCATTCAGGTTGTAATGTTTTGTTTCCTTCTCTACCACTGGCTCTTTGCATACCTGTCTTTTAAAGCCCACTCCTTCAAGCTGGCCTACAGTTCTCAGAAAGATGATATAGAACCACATTTTTACATTACATTTTTACATTTACATATTATATGTCCACACAACTGAACAAAACTTACTTTTGCCTTTTTAAAAAAATGACATTGTTACCACTAGAATCTGAAGTAATCAAGGATTTTAACGAGGAATAGAAGGGCTAACCAGTGTGGCTGGAATAGGATGAGTGTTGGGAGCCACAGCGAGTGCAAGCAAAGTCCGCCATCGCTAGGTGGCGCTGTTGCCATAATTCTTCCTAGTAAACCAGTATACTGCGCATGTGCCATGGTAAAGCCCGCCAAGTTTAGCCCTTCCCACGGCGTTTGGCGCGCTACGGGTAAGCAGCCAATCAGGGGGTGAATACCCCGCTCTGGGGTATATAGGCAGTGCTTTCCCACACCGCCTTCGTCTTCTTGGTCATTTTTCCACCATCTTGGTTTTTGGGAAATAAACGTGTTCATACGGAAGGATTCTGGTGTGTGTGTGATGTGTGTGTGTGTATGTGCGTTCGTGCCGGCGAGACGACTACACCCGCCCGGCACAGTTGGTGCCGTGAAACCCGGGAGAATTCATCATCGCCGGCGCTGTTTTGAGAAGACCCTCCACTCACGCGTGGAGTGAATCCAGAACCGTATGACGGGGTAATGTTCTCTGAGAGATAATGTTTGGTCTTGATTTTTTTCGTCTCCCTCCCCAGACAGTGCTGGTACTCTTCCTTCTGGTTTTACAGGATGAGAAAAGCCGCTTGGCGGGCTGGGGAGAGGTAGACAAATTACAGGCCAGCAGATCAGAAACAGAGAAAGAAAAAAAGCGCTTGGGAATTCAGAAAGGAAAAGAGAAATTTAAGAAATCAGGCCTCCCCAAAAATCAATTCACGGGGATGATAGATGAGAGGAAAAACACTCTTGGGAGAGAAAGGAGGGAAGTAAGCCTCAGAAAGAGATCTCTTTATCCGGTAAAGGAAGTGCTGGGGCGTGATAGCTCTGGGTCGGAGGAGATGGCTCCCTCAGAGGACTCAGATGGAGAGATAGATGAGGAGGAAGATGCCAGCCAGATGGCGGCCGACGCCGCGAGATCGAGTGCTTGGGTTAATGATGGTTAATTAGAAACTGTGTTTGCAAGAAAAGTGTTTGGGAGAGAAAAGGAATTAGAAAGCAGGGTATTGAAGTGTTAAAATAACTACCCGCTACATCTCCAATGAACGAGATGAAAAGTTACATTTTAAATATGAGAGAGAGAGAAAGAGTTTTAAAAATACTGGTGTCCTCTCTCTGAGCTGTGTCAACAAAAAGAATGAAAAGGCTATTTCAGAGTTCATCTAGAAACAGAGAATTCGGGAGACGTCTTGAATTTCTCTGTAGCTCCTAGAAGTTTTTTGTGTACGTCCTTGGCGCGCCAATGTCCACGTGTTTGTGTTTGTTTCATTGTCTAAATGTTCTGTGTTTGTTACATGTTCAAAAGAAAGATCGTTAAAACTGCTTGATTCAACCTTTGGGAGCAAAAAAAAAAGTCTTTTCAGGAATCGAGGTTGACATAAGCTGCTTTTAAAAGAGACCAGTAACATTTTGGGTTTTATAAAGAAGCTAAGAGTCGTTCTGTCCTAGAAAAACCTCTGTGACAAGGTGCTTTTCTCTTGAGATTACAGCTAGAAAGACAAGAAATTTTGTTTGATCTGAAGATAAGATATATAGCCACTTAATTGTTGTTTCTAATTGGTCTTAAAAGTATAAAAATGTCCTACATGTCTTGGTTATAGACTATTGGCTTAAATTATTGAGTGTAATTAGAAATTTTACAACTTTGGTAACAAAAGGTGGCGTAAAACTAACTCAGTGTTAGAGTCATTCAGAAACCAGGTGTATAAAGAGTAAGATTTTAAAACAGTATCTCTTCATTGAGATTAAAAGCTGCTTCATGCACTCACGTGTAAAAATTGGCAGAAAGACTTTGTGGCATAGGGGTAGTCTACTTGGTGTTGATTTTAGAAAAAATAGATTGTTTAAATTGGTTTTGCTTTGCTTCTAAAAATTAGTGGTTATGCTCTAATGTTACAAAAGAAATTTAAAAGGTTAGTTAAACTGCCAGTATTCCATTGGCTACAGTTGACAGTTCAATTGTGAGTTTAGAATTCTTTGACTCACCCATGTTTATGGTTCAGAAAAAGATAGAACAGAATTGGCTATTTTGTCAAGAGATTACTTGATTTGGAGCTCAGATTAGAGTGGTACTAGTAAAAATCATAGTGCCATGATGAATGCTCAGGCAGGCATGCAGACTGAGATCTTAACATGCTTGTAAGAAAAAATTTAGGTAGTTTTTAAAAGTGACTGTCCCAAGAACAGAGGCTTAAACAACAGTCAGGTAACCAAGGTTACCTGACAAACTTGTCCTTGACACAAAGGGATGGTCCTTGGGCCAGGCCTCAGGATATAGGCCAAGATTAAAACATTTACATTTAAATTAAGACTATAACAGAGTAGTTGAGACAAGAGCTTAGATTTCAGACATTCCTCTTGTCCTGTCCCACCTCAAAAAGGGTGTTCTCTAGAATTTGTTTATTGCCTTGCTTGTTCCTTAGGGAGGTGTCAGCCTCAGACTCAAAAGAAATTCAAAACAGCTTTTGGGCCAGGCCAAAATTGTTGGGTGTGATAGAGACAAAATGGCCTTGGTTCCTCTGATGTGTATTAGATCTTATCAGTAACTAAAAACCTAATCTTAAATTAATAATTAAAAGAAAAAGGGTTTTAAAAGATTGATAAATACTGGGGCTAATTAACAATTATTGGAGGACAAGATTGCCTTCAGCTTGGCTTTATTTGATACTTCACTCAGCTAAAAAGAGTTGGTTATTCAATTAATCAAAAAACACTAGGGCTGGACAGTGGTGGTGCACGCCTTTAATCCTAGCTCTTGGGAGACAGAGGCAAGCAGATTTCTGAGTTCAAGGCCAGCCTGGTCTACAGAGTGAGTTCCAAGACAGCCAGGGCTACACAGAGAAAGTTCAAATTTAAGATTTATAAGACTAATGGGGCACTACAGCCTGACTTGCCTACTCCAGCTGCCATTCAAGTAAATGCATATAAAAAATTATTATAGATTTAAAAGATTGTTTTATATAGTTCCTTTACCTCCTGGTAAAGGTGAGAGGTTTACATTAAGTAAAATTGCTTGTGAGTTTTGAGAGCCCATGAAGCCATTCATTAAGAAGGCTTGCCTCAAAGAATGATTGGTGGCCTTAAAAAATTTGTCGTTGCTTTAATACAAAAGGTTAAAGCGTTTAAATCTCTCAGTATATATTATTCGTTGTATATTTTATTGGCTGATCTCTCTAAAGGAGTTTTCCACAAGCTTTTACTCTAATATAACGAGCTTTAAGATTTTAGAGTACTTGCTGCTCCAGAAAAGTGATTCTCAAAAGTTGTTAACAGAAATTAATTGGCTAAAACTTCATTTTCAGCTTACCATAAAAGAACATAAACCTCTGTTAGATATACTCAAGAGAGATATAAATCCTAATTCCCCTTGACAATTAACTGATGAGGGGTAGATAAACACCTTTTACCCTCAATATTTTAAATCTAGATAGTCAGGGCCATTCGGCTGCTGACCGTCACTGCTTAGAGCCTGACAGGCTAAAAGGGATAGTCAAATAAAAGGACATCTTGACCAGACAATGGAAAGGTCCAGATTCTATTTTAATAAAAGCCGGGGGAGCGCTTTGTCTTTCCACAGAAAGAAGACAATCCATTTTGGCTACCAGAGCGACTGACATGACGATCGTGACACCTGAAGATGACCCCCCAAAAGACTCATATACAGATCCTCATTGGATACTCCAACTTTGGGTTCCTAGTATTTTGTTTATTTTATCAAATTTCACCTTTAAGAATTGTACCAATGAAACCTGCTAGATGTCCCAGTGTTAAAATTCTAAAAGATTCACTCGCACTATGGTTGCCAGAGTCACGCGATGGGTTCCCATCCCCGTGGAGACTCCTTCCACTTTGTCATTATTTAGACAAAAAAGAGATTTGGTATAACTGCAGCCATAGTGACGACAATATTAATTAGTGCCGTTACCACCACTGCCACTGAGATTGCTATGTCAACTTCTGTTCAGGTGGGCACTACCCCCAATTGTCAGCCACGGTGGCAGAGACTGTTAACCTTCAAACCTCCGCCAGTACCCTACTAAAAGGCGGGCTAATCATCCTTAATCAACGCCTTGATTTAATGAGAGAGAGATTAGATATCCTCTTTCAACTAGCCCAATTGAGATGTGAGAGAAAACTGGGTACACTTTACATCACCAGTGTACAGTATAAAAACTTTACTCGTGTAACTAATCTGTCCAGAAAATTGTTTCAGTATCTTACAGGAAACTGCTCAGAAAACTTCAGTGAGACACTCAGAAAATTGAGAGCAGCTGTGGTGAACATCAACTCGACGCACGTGGATCTGTCCCTGACTGAGGGACTGTCCTCCTTTCCTTTTCTTCCCTTTTTTAAGTGGGTAGGAGTAGGCCTGTTTGGTTTACCCTAGTTGCGGATTAGTATTCATCTTTGGTTGGTTTGCAAACTCAGAGCTCAACATAATCTTGACAAGGCTATTTTTGCACAGGCGCTTCCAAAGTACTAGGGGCTTCCCCTGCAGTGTGGTTATCACTGCCTCAATTATAAGCAGTCTCCCCCCCACGAGTGGTGGTGCTAAATGTTAGGCCATCAGCGTTGCACCCCAGAACATTTGCCCTTTACACTGGGTCAGTGAGGAGTCTTGGCCTGGTTGATTCTTGTCTGTATAGCTGTGGTACCTGAATTTTGAGACAAACAGCCCTTGCACCCCTAGGAGATGACTCCATTGCACAGGGATGGGTGTTTGCTTCTCTTTCTGTTCCCCTTAGCCCTTGCACCCGGAGGACTTGTTTCCATTGCACCTGGTAGGGTAAGGGAGACGGTCTTGAACTGTTGGTTCTTGAACGCTTATTCCCCCAAGATGGAATTCGCTCGATCGACCATGGGTTTGAGTCATAACCGGTACCATACTAGACAGGCCAAGAACAGCCAGTTAGATAACTCCATCCTTTTGTCTCCAGGACAGCTGCCATTGGTCCCAATGATGCGAATTAGGCTGATGCCACATGCCAGATTTACACCATGAAGACAACTGAGGAATTGATGACAAGCCAACCCCATGACGGGATTAGCGAGTGGCAATGACCCGGGCGCGGGTATATCCCTCGCAGCCTAAGACAGGGTGGCTTGCTTTTCCTTGGTGTTAGCCCTATTGATGCTGGCTGTGGAGAAATGTCAGTCAGCCTAGACACGGGACATCGGCCAGTGCCTGTTTAACAAATCTAAAAGGAAATAGCCAGTGGACAGATTCCTCAGCCGCTGTAACCAAGGGCTTCTGGTAAAGTTACCCTGAAAAGCCTCAAACATTTGAGCACCACCCTCTTAGAGACTCAGACCCGCCGTGAGACCCCCAAAATTGGGAGTTACTAAACCTTCCCAGGGACCTCTGCCACCCTCTATATTTAAACAAAAAAGGGGCAGATGTTGGGAGCCACAGCGAGTGCAAGCAAAGTCCGCCATCGCTAGGTGGCGCTGTTGCCATAATTCTTCCTAGTAAACCAGTATACTGCGCATGTGCCATGGTAAAGCCCGCCAAGTTTAGCCCTTCCCACGGCGTTTGGCGCGCTACGGGTAAGCAGCCAATCAGGGGGTGAATACCCCGCTCTGGGGTATATAGGCAGTGCTTTCCCACACCGCCTTCGTCTTCTTGGTCATTTTTCCACCATCTTGGTTTTTGGGAAATAAACGTGTTCATACGGAAGGATTCTGGTGTGTGTGTGATGTGTGTGTGTGTATGTGCGTTCGTGCCGGCGAGACGACTACACCCGCCCGTCACAGATGAGCAAGGAGTTAATAAAATATATGAGAGAGTAAATGAAAAGATATACTGTACAGAGATCTACAGGCCAGATAAGCTCAAGAAATGAAGGCATGCCTCCAATGTGAATAAAACTTAGGATAAATGGCAACACCTATGTTAAAGGTGTGAGGCAATAATTGATGGATGCTGTCAGACCAGCTGGGATGTTAAGGCACAATAAAGTTAAAGACTATGGTATCAGAGATGAGTCCACAGCTTCAAAGTTGGTAAGAGATAGGCAACTGCTAAAGATTTATTTTTATTTTTATGTGTATGGGTATTTTGCCTGCATGTATGTCTGTATACCACATGTATATTTGGTGTCTGTAGAATCCAGAAGAGGGGGGCTGGAGAGATGGCTCAGTGGTTAAGAGCACGGACTGTTCTTCCAGAGGTCCTGAGTTCAATTTCCAGCAACCACATGGTGGCTCACAACCATCTGTAATGTGATCTGGTGCCCTCTTCTGGTGTGTCTGAAAACAGCTACAGTGTACTCACAATAAAACAAATAAATCTTACAAAAAAAAAAAAATCCAGAAGAGGGTGTTAGATTCCCTGAGTCTTGAATTACAGATAGTGTGAACTGCCCTGTGAGTCCTCTGGAAGAGCAGTCAGTATTCTTAACCACTGACCCATTTCTTTAGCCCTGATAGACAAATTTTAAGTATGTTTAAGAAGTAGAACCTGGACTGGAGATATGGTTCAGTGGTTAAGGTAGCTGCTCTTCCCGAGGAATTGGGTTCAATTCCCAGCATCTACAATTGTCTGTAACTCCAGTTTCAGGTGATCTAACATCCACAGTTATACATGAAGGCGAAACATTCACATAAAATAAAAATCAATGAATAAATCATTTTTAAAAAGTAGAGCCAAGAGAATCACCTGACAAATTTCAAGAAGAACGGAGAGGGGAAGAGAAGTAAGCTGCTTACGTCTTTAGTCTCCACACTCAGGACACAGAGTTTTGAAGCCTGACTGGTCTACATAGAGAGTTCCAGGCTAGCCAGGACTACATAAATAGACTGTAGCGAGAGAGATGGGGTGGGTTTTGAGATTTTAGTCCTAAAGGATGGGTGTTAACACTGAACTAGATGTGAAACTAAAAAAAAAACCAGGGGAAGGGAGGACACCTGAAGTTTGAGTTTAGGATACATTACATCCAGTATGCAAGGGGAATAAAAAATAAAAAATTGTGTATTTGTGTACACACATACACACACACACACAGAGTAGAAATGAAATCACCAAGAAAGTAGTAAAATGGGCTGAGCCTAGGCAACTGTGATACTAATTAAAAACAAATTCAATATGATGAGGAAGAACCAGGGAAAGACTGAGGATGAATGAAGAGTGAGAGGTCAGGAGAAACCAAGTATATAGTACCCTAGAAAACAAATGAAGAAGGTTTCAGTGCTATCGTTGTAGGCATGTGCTACCATACTAGGCTTGGACCACATGGAATTTCTGATCTTCCCTCTATCTTCTCAGTCCTGGGATCATAAGTGTGTGTCCCGGTGCTTGGCTTTATGTGGTGTTGCAGATCCAGCCCAAGCCTCAGGTATGTTAGGCAAACAATCCACCAAGTGCCAAGCCTTTAAGTCACACTGACAGAGAAAGAAGCTAAGATTCACTAATCCAAATCCTTTAGGTCCAGCTAAAAACCTTAAATCACCCCTAGAACTTTTTAAATCCACTTTAGGTTCAAAGAAGAGTTCATTCACACCTCTAAATACAAAATGGCCTAGCATTAATTTCAAAAAAATAAAGAGGCAGATTTCAGCCTTTGATTTGTTCTTTTTTGAAATGCTAGAAATTGAACTGAGGCACCATGTATGATAACTACATCTGGACCCTTACTTTATCTTTCTACTTGCCATGCAGTCTGATAAGACAACTTTTCTCCTTGAGACTGAGAGCATGCAGCCTGCTCTTTAAAAACATAAAAAAAGTAACTGAGTTCTAATATGACATCAAATGAGGAAAAATCTGTTTGGTGAGGTAAACTTCCAAAGGACTTCTGTTTTCATAAAGAGATTTCAGATCTTCTGAAACGGTTAGATGGGGAAAATGTGTATTTTCTCAGTGTCTAGAATCTAGCATTTCCATTGAGCTTGCCTGCTGTTTTAAATTATCTAGAGCCCACAGAACACTAAGCCTAGATACTAAGGCCATGAACTGACTTACTTTCATTAACAACTACTATATACAATTAGTTTCCTCTGGATAGGTGTTCCTTGGATGTGTATAACCAAAAATTGTTTTTCAGCAAACAGCAAAAATCATGTAATTTCATATCAGTAAGGAATCCAAGACAAATCTTAATAGGAGTCAAATGGTTTACTCAAAGTCACATAGCCTACATTTGTGTTGGTAGAAGTCATAAGCACAGCTGCCTTCAAAGACACATGGTCAACCCTAGTTTACTTAATTACAATGACAAAGAACATTAGAACAACTGTTATTAGGGGAAAGAGAAAGCTATGGGGTACTTTCTATTGTCTATGCTACCTTTGTATTCCAGACTCTTGTTTTTGCAAATGTCCTATTTTCAGCAAGGAAAGGAAACAGACCTACTTCATAAAGAACACAGGATGGAACAGTCTGAAGCTTAGTAGAGATTTTCTGTGCTATACAAAGTCAATGTTATCCACATGGTTTTATTCTTATTCAGCATATTTTGCAGTAGTATCTTACACACAAGGACAAGTAGGTCCTTATGTGTAAGAGAAATTAAGTCCTAGCCAAGTCCAGAGTATTTAGTTTAAGAGAAAAAATTCTTCATGTTCTTATGTAAACCAAAATAATTAAGAACAAAATCAGAATGCATCACACATGCAGTTCCTGTGCTCAGATGTAACAGTTAAAATGTGTGGTTACCTTTTTCTTCAGTTCCACCTGCTTTCAGAATACTACAGTTAATCTACTGAAAGAGTCCTCATTCTTTTTTTTTTTTTTTTGAGTTTGTGATTCTCTACTGCGGATTTCTGTGTTGTACACAAAGAGGAACTTTCATCTGTGCCCACCTTGGGGCGAGGAGGACATCAAGAACATCAAATCTCAACCATTATCTTATGTAAAATCACTGGTGATAGCTTTCATTGAATGAATCTGGAATTTTATTCTAAATCTGCAAGATATCCTCACACCCAAGTCTCTCAGTTCCTCTAAGAGGACAGCACTGCTACCAATTCAAAGACAGCTTACAGCTTATAAGTATACAAAAGGAAAGAAAATAGAAAAAAAAGGAGCACATCCTTCTCAAATGCCAGTATAAATTCTGAATATAAAACTCCATCAGGGATAGAGTGATGTCTCAGTAGCTAAGTGAGCTTGCTGCTAAGCCTGATGGCCTGAGTTCTAGCCCCAGGATGGACAAACTGGAAGGGGAGAGCTGACTTCATGCATGAGCACATACATACAAACACAGACAGATAGTCCTGCACACACTTACACTCACACTACCACCACTCTTAGAACTTAAATTAATATAGTCCTTTAAAAGTCTTCAAGACAATTTCAAGTGTCTGTACACTGATCTTCAAAATTAATGCTTAGGTACACACATTCCAGTTCCAACCTAGTCATTTAATACACCCACCTCTTCCAAGAAATTAATACCCAACTTAACTAACAAAAACTGACACACCTCTGAGGATACTTAACAGCCTTTTTGGGGAGCATTTCCTTTACATGGTCAAAAATTTATTATTATTTTAAACTTTTAAGCTGTTATCTCCATTACCAAATCACTTCAAGGCAACACCACACATATGTCTAAATTAGATTACTACTTCAGTATATCTTACTGCCCAATGTATTTGCCTATGAGAACCATTCTCTACCCCAACACAGGTGTATGTTCAGAATTTATCTTATCTCATTTCCTGCATCAGAATGCCATTAGTATTCCTATTTGGGTTTTGTAATACATCAGAAGTATTTTATATATTACACTTGGTGAGTTCAAGTTCGAGAATGCATCATGATATGTGCACAGCAACCAGTCATGGCACTATCTGATTTATGCCTCCTAAAACACAGGACAATGATTATCAGGAAAATGTAACATTTACCTTCTAGTAAAATACAAATGTAAAGTATTTCATTTCCAACTAAGAAAGTCAGCAGTGGATAGAGTAACAAGGACAATTTAAACAAAAGAAACACAAAAAGAGATGCTGCATGTTTACTGCTTGAAAGCAATCACCCAATACTGACTCCCAACCTATATATTTGAAGTTATAATCTCATAATACAGTATCATTTGCTGTATCCACAGTGTTTTTCATCAAGAAGGCAGGTTTAATACATTTTTTTTTAAAAAAATTGTAAGAGCTAGTGAGTAAATTGTAAGAGTTAGTAGGTCAGTAGGTAAGGATACTTCCTGTCAATCGTGAGTTTGAGCCTTGGGACCCACACACATGGTGGAGGAGAGAAATGACTTCCATGGTTTGTCCTATGACCTTCACATATACACCTTGCCCCCATAATACACAAATTTTTTTCTTTTTCTTTTTTGGTAAGACACAGTTTCTTTGTGTAGCCTTGGCTGTCCTAGAACTACGTAGAGCAGGCTGTCCTACAACTCACAGAAATCTGCCTGCCTCTGCCTCCTGTGCTCTGGGATTAAAGGCATGTGCCACCACCGCTCAGCCACAAAATTTTTAATTGTAGTAAAATAAACATAACATGATTTAGTTCCACACCCTGTGTGTGTCTGTATTACATGTACATGAGTGTGTGGGTACACATGTCTATCTGGAGGCTAGAAGAGAGAATGGTAGATTATCTTCTAATCACTCTCCACTTTATGTCCTTTCAGACAGGGTCTCCTAGTCAACCTGAGGCTCACAGTTCTGGTTATAATGAAAGACAAGTGAGCTTTCACGATCTGTCTGTCTTTGCTTCAGTGCTGGGATTACAGAAGCACCTAGTCGCTCCTGGGTTTTTAATGCAAGAGCTGGGAATTCTAGCTCAAGTCTTTATGCTTGCAGAGCAAATGCTCTTAGTCACTGAGCTACCTCCCCAGCCATTCATAAAGAATACTTGTAGATGACTTTAATCTATTCAGTATAGAAATAAAAGATCCTTTTTATTTTTACTGATGAGAACATATTTATAGAAAGATTAGGGAAGTCATGTATGCCACTATATAACATATAACAAAAAAAATCAATAAATTAAATAAATGACTTCTGAAGAAAGACAGTTTTTACTGATAATCCAAGTTATTATCAGTAATCTATATTTTTTAGAGAATAACTATAATTACAAAGTTTCTTTTGCTGACATCAAACTGATAGCAAAAACAGGACACTATGAAATGTGGAAAGGGCACTTGTGGATAAAATACTGTTAGTTGCTCTACACACCTAGGTTGTTCTCAGCAAATCAACAACAAAACTGGGAAAGACCTTGGCACCAATCCTTAGCATTCCCTTTAGGGACAAACTTAAGGCATAACTGCACATATTTTCTGGGTTTCCACCATATGAAAAATTTAAACATAACAAAGGAAAGCTCTCGATGGAATGGGAAGGAAATGTGGTATGACAGAAAAAGAAATCATCATGGTTGACGGTCTGTGAGGTACCCTGAGTGTTCAACAAGATGATGAACACCTGTAATCTCAAGTCCAGAATGCACTACTAGAAAGACAGGAAAGGAGAAAGGGAAACAGGGGTTCTCTGAGGCTAAATATCTTGAATGAAAATATGAAATCTGAACTAAGTAGAGTCTATTCAGAGTATGTCTGAAAGTTAAAGTTGACAACAATCATTGCCTTATTTGTTTTTCTTTCATGCAATAAAGCTAAAAAAATTAGATGTTTACATAAACAGGAAGAATTAAAAAACAAAAACATGCTACCTCTGGATGTAGGGTTGAGCTCTCCATAAAAAGATATGGTTTGCAGGGCAGTGGTGACACATGCCTTTAATCCCAGCACTTGGGAGGCAGAAGCAGACAGATTTCTGAGTTTGAGACCAGCCTTGTCTACAGAGTGAGTTTCAGAACAGCCAGGGCTACACAGAGAAACCCTGTCTTGAACCCCCCCCTCAAAAAAAAAAAAGATATGGTTTGAAGCAAAATCTCATTTTAAAAATTTTTTACTTTTTGAATGCTAAGAAATAATTATCATTCAAAAGTAAAATAAAAAAGGCACATTACTGGAAACATCAATCAATTTAAGAATCAATAGGAGATTTAAGTGAATTCCCACACTGGAAGGTGCTAGATCATTTTGGCTCATCTAGGAGATGTTGAGCAGAAAGAAAGTTTTCCTTAGTGACTATCTCTGAAGTAACACATAGGGGGAAAACCTAGCAAGGAAGAAAATAATCTGAAATAGCAAAAGCTGGGATCTACTCAAGGAGATCAGGTAAACACACCTTTCTCAGGAGTAATGACTTTTTGTTTGTTTTGACACCATGTAGTCCTGTTTGGTCTAGAACTAGCTACCTAGAATAGGCAGGCCTTGAACTCCCAGAGATCTGCCTGTATCCGCCTTCCAAATGCTAGAAATTAAAAGTGTACTAAGAGGAAAGAGCTTTACCCCTCCTGTACCTTCAGATTTCCCTTCTTTTTTCTTAGCCACCTGTGAACAATAACTGGTCTACATGAATCACATGGCAAGTGATTTTAGGACCAATAGACACGGAGGTTAAAACCACCACAAACCTTTACAAATAATTCCTTCCACAAATTTTCTAACACGAATTCCTACTAAAACACTGAGATATTATAAAAATTATATCCTTGTACAGGATTCTTTTTTTACTAGAAGAACTACTTGTATGGTAGAGCAGAGGCAGTTAGGTCTTTAAATCCCTAAGTATAGGAGTAAGTGAGTATAGGAGAAATTCACAGTGACATTCTACTCAGGTTCCTCCTCATGCTCAAGTGCCTTACAAATGGTATTATTCACCAATGAATACATACTAACTCAAAGGCACAAATTCCCTAACTTTTTTCCACAACCATCTATACTAGGAACTGAGAACACTGTTAAGGTGAGTGGAAGGAACTGCTCTTCTCACCCTAGTTCTCTCTATGTAGACTGTACTCCCATTTCTTCTCTGATTCTCTAGAGTAGACTGTGCACTCATCCTTCCCTGATTCTATGTAGACTGTGCTCCTACCCCTAAGTGCCTCTGTGTAAGTAAGTCACAGTAATATACAATAATCACTGAGGAGTGATAAAGCTGAAAATAATAACCTGGAGACAAGCATCAGCAGCAAAATATCCAGAATACAGTTATGTTCTAGTTAAGTGATTATTGCTTGGCTCTTAGCTGTTAAGACTTTCCTGTGCAGTAGTGTCACAAAAATCCCGACAGCATCTGCTTATTACATGTACTACATCTTTGAAAATATATCACTAAAGAATACTGAAGGAAAAATACACAGGATTTTCCTTCACACTGTTTAGGAGAAATGTGGGCCTTCTGTGCCTCTACACATAGGCACACAGGATGGGAAATACATTTCAAAGTAAAGTCCCTGTCAGGCTGAGATCATGAGAAGCTATCACACAACCTGAGGATGGGGGCAGACACGGTGCTCCTTCTGCTTCAGTTATACTAGTGTCACTTGTGAGCAGCTAAGGTTTCCTCTTAGGATCCCAACACATTGCAAAATTTAATAATTCTGATTAATAGTAAAAAAAAAAGTTAAGGATGTCTACAGATGGACTGTTTGTTTACACTTATGTCTACAGGGAATGAACTGTGGCACAATTTAGCCACCAACTGCCATGTCTTTAAAATAAAGCCTGTGAAGAACACAATGGTTTCTGAAATAAGGTTCACCTCTTACCTCTTCTTTCCACACAGCCTCTGCATTAACTAAGGACAGAGCTAAAACTACATACAGGCCTGTACCCACAAGAGCCCACAGAGAAAAGCTACTATCTTTTCTTAAAGGGCTACTACACGTTATTTTATATTTGAAACTGTTCCCATTAAACTGACTTTTTAGTTAGAACTCTCTAAATAGCTGCTTCACCAGCTGCCCTGTAAGGCTTCCCATATACTTCAATAGGTATCTAAGTCTCTACAGAACTCGTGGTCTTAAGATTGTCCTGTGGGTCTTGGCTTCTTCAACTGTTTGTGCTATTTTTTTGAGTTTCGTGAAATTTGTATGAAAACCCTGATTCCACAGAGCAGGCAGGCTTTCTTCTGTTGGTCTACAAGCTGTTATTTTGTTAATTAAATATATACATCTGACTTACAATTATTTCCTACCTACAGTCTCCTGAAACTCTATATCAGGGGTACATATGACAAGTTGGTCCAGATTTGAAGATGACAGCTGCAGTTTTAGGGGCACACAGCCTGGGGCTGGCAGTGCGGGCAGCCTTCAGCTTTGTGTCCATCAGATCAAAGAACAAAAGGCAGCGCTTCCTCCCCAGACCTTCCTTAGCACTAGAGGAAGGCAGGCTTGACATAAAAGTCCCATCAAGAAAGGAAGCCCTTCGGAAGCCAGTCAGAGTTCCCGGTAAGATACACCAGAAAGCTGACCCACCTTGGAGAGCTGCCGCCTGAGGCTAAAGCGCTGGACCATGGTCGTGAGGATGGATCTCCTAACAAAGCGATCTACCCAGCAAGGGTGTCTTTTTCTTCTTTTATTAAAATACAGCTTCTTGGGGGAAGTCACTGGCGGCACATTTGAAGGCTGACAGAGTTCGATGGATTCCCCAGGAGTCTCAGCAAACTTGGAAGCACTTCATTGTTCTGCGGAGACAGCACAGCCTAGGAGCGGCAGGCGGGGCGGATCCCAGCCTAGTGCCAGGCTCTCCCCGCACTTCCTGTGTCAGCTGGAGGGTCCAGCCGTAAGGACCACCCCTTCCCCTCCCGCCAACCTTCAGGCAGGGTGCCGGGTACCACCTGAGCCACGGGTCTTTGCCCTTGAGGCCGAGGCTAGAGGTGGGTGGCACCTGCCGGTATGGCAGCATCTGCTGCCCCGTTCTAAAGTCAGGGCCCGGCCTCCACCCAGGTAATCCCTGAGAATAGAAGGGGATGGTGGCGAGGGGGATGGGGGTGGGGGGGGGAGAAGGAGGTGGGAGCGCCAGCCGCCACCAGCTCCAGCTCCAAACGGAAACTCCTCCCAGCTGACTCGCAGCTGTGCGGCTTTGTCTAGTATAATTGGCCGAGCCTTTCCTCTTATTCACCGAGAGGCTCCAGTGGGAAGGAATGTCAGGTGCAGGCAGCATACTTGGACGGTGACTACAACTCTGGGCTCAAGTTAAAGGCTAAGGCGGCCTCCAGAGGTGAATGCCTCTCTTGTTGGAACAAAGTATTTTTAAAAACTGGCACACAAAACAAATAGACCAGCTTAGAGCGCATCGATTCAGATAAAGGGAAACGGAAAGTGACAACTTCAGGGGAGATACAAAGATCCAAAGGCTACTCTTCTTCCTCAAAATGAGCCAGCCTCCTCTTCCAAATGAGGACAGAACTTGTTGGTATCCGCGAGTTTTGTGCCTACAATGCTCTCTATTTCTGTGAGCAGGATTAGGACCTGTCCTAGGTTTGTAGCTCTTGTAGGTGTAAACTCCAGATGTACAATCAGAATTCACATCTACTGTCCCAATGACTTCTCAAAACAACCCTTTCATTTTGTGCTAGAGTAAGAACTTTTCAGATTAACCAGAAACCTTCTCTAAAACCTCACTATAATTATTATATGTTATAT
>NW_021620771.1:3160367-3270367 GCF_004785775.1 Grammomys surdaster | reverse complement strand
ATTCCCTTCCCCACATCCTGCCTTTCTGTGTTTATAACCCCTGTGTGAATGAATTACGATTTGAGAAAAAAAAAATTATAAAAAAAAAAGAAAAAAAAAAAGACTGAGAGAGACAAAAAAAAAAAAGAGAGAGAGAGAGAGATCTGTTGTATAATAAAATATGGCACCTAAAATTAGTAACAATAATTATTTTTCTGTAAAACAAAATTTTAAGTGTTCTTTCTCTAAAAATGTAGCTGTGGTAATATCCATGTTACTAAGCTTATTTCATCTATTAAATAATATGTGTACATGCACACATATATCAAAGCACCACTCTATATGATAAAATGAATAATTTTTGTCAATTAAAATATAAAATAAAATGTTGAAAAATAAAAAATCAACAATGTACTTCTAAGCTATTCTCAGTACATATAGCCTACATATTTTACATATATACCATTTTCTGTTGCTGCCAAATATTTCACAGCATGGGCAAAGAGAAGTCTTCCTACCTACTCTGAATGACCTTTAGAGTTTTCCCACATTTCTGCTTGTACAAACAACACTACCTATACAAGCCTGCATCAGGGAGTTTTTCTTCAGGGCTGATACTGAGATAGGACCAAAACTACAGCTTAGTTTTTCCTGAAACCTCATCCACTTCAGCTTCTCATTATTTCTGCTGCTTCTCAACTCACAGAGATGTCTGGAAAACTGATTCAAGTGCAAGCAGTTCTCATACTATATATGAGCCACTTGACTTTCTACTGTTACTTGATTTCTCATGCATTAAGGATACCTCTCCTACAAATTAAAAATGAGCACTTTGTGGGTTGGAGTGTGATGTGATTAAGAGCATTCATTGGCTGCTCTTGCAGAGGACCTGAGTTCAGTTCCCAGCACCTACACAGTGGCTCATAACCATTTGGAACTTCAGTTTCAGGGGATCTGATGCTTTCTTCTGGCTTCTATAGGCACCAGGCATGCATATGGTGCACATGAAGGTAAGTCACTCATACATATAAATAAAACAAAATTTAAAAAATTAAATAATAAAACTTTGAAGGAATGCCTTATATTCTCCATGTCTCAACTGGACAGTGCCATGTGAATCCTGGACAACAAATAGATACTTGTGGAGTGCTGGAAAATTCTTAAAGGAGATATGTGATGATTACTACTCCATTCTTTTATTCCACCAAAAAAAGAAGAGTATAAATTCTAAAGTTGCATTATCAATAGTTTATAGATTTCATTTTCTGTTTGTAGGTATAAACTTCACAGTGGGAGGGGGGATGAAATAGCTTACATAGGCCATAAGAATTCCTCTATAATTTCTTAGAAATATTATGCTTGTTAGTTTATGTCAACCTGACACAAGCTAGTCACTGAAGAGGAGGGAACCTCAATTGAGAAAAATGCCTTCATGAAACTGGGGTATAGCCGGGTGGTGGTGGCGCACGCCTGTAATCCCAGCACTTGGGAGGCAGAGGCAGGCAGATTTCTGAGTTCGAGGCCAGCCTGGTCTACAGAGTGAGTTCCAGGATAGCCCGGGCTACACAGAGAAACCCTGTCTCGAAAAACCAAAAACCAAAAACAAACAAGCAAACAAAAAGAGGAAACTGTGGTGTAGGCATGTCTATAAGGCATTTTCTTAATCAGTGATTGACAGGGGTTAGGCCCAGCACATTGTGGCCACCCCTGGGAAAGTGGTCCTAGGTTCTATAAAAAAATCAGGCTGAGCACGCCACTGGGAACAAGCCAGTAAACAGCATTCCTCCATGGCCTTGAATCAGCTTCTGCATTGTTTTGTGTTCCTGTCCTGACTTCCTTTGGTGATGAACAGTAATGTGGAAGCATAAACCAAATAAACCCTTTTCTTTCCAAGCTTCTTGGTCATGGTGTTTTATTATAGCTATACTAGCCTAAACTACAATAAATATGTAAAGAGAAAGAAGTTCTTTGGCAATATTGATGTTTACAACATTAGGGAGAGTGGCATCTTTAAGATGGCATACCAGAAAGCCATGGGTCAACTGTTATCTAGAGATCTGGAGTTTAAAATAATATTCAGCCTGTTAAAGTCACTAGAATTTTAGAGACCAATTGAACTCTAACATCTAGAACACTGTAAAAGTAAGTGGGTTTTCAAATAAAAAGACCAGGAAAACCTCTGACATTTGGTAAGCCTATTTACAACATGCCCTTCCACACAGCACAGCAGACAGCAGAGGAAACCCCCTAGATGGGGATTTGGAGTACTTTATCCCAGCATATGCTACTGTGTAGGTCATAATACCCCATATTAGAGTTCCCTCACTATGCCTGGAGGAAAACAATACCTTCATCACTGTACATGAAGCAAAGAGGAGGATCTAAACAAGCAGGACTTGCTAAGAGTGTTCTAGTTTGGTACCATTACATCACAGTCTTTATCCAACTCAAGCTCTCCACCTCTATATACTCCTAAAACCTGGCATAAAAACACATCAGCTCAGCCGGGCGGTGGTGGCGCACGCCTTCAATCCCAGCACTTGGGAGGCAGAGACAGGTGGATTTCTGAGTTCAAGGCCAGCCTGGTCTACAGAGTGAGTTCCAGGACAGCCAGGGCTATATGGAGAAACCCTGTCATGAAAAAAGAAGAAGAAGGAGGAGAAGGAGGAGGAGGAGGAGGAGGAGGAGGAGGAGGAGGAGGAGGAGGAGGAAGAAGAAGAAGAAGAAGAAGAAGAAGAAGAAGAAGAAGAAGAAGAAGAAGAAGAAGAGGGAACACATCAGCTCAATAAGCCCTTTGGGTTTTCTTTTTCTCTCTGGGGGAGGGGAGCTCCAAAGTGATGTAAAATGCTGCACTACATATACCTGTATACTTTTCTTACTCTGAGAAGGGTATACAAAATATATATTTCCTTCCACAGCACAATACCAGGGTGATCCAAATCAATGTGGACCACGACTAATATCTGGCTTACTACACAAAGAACCAACTAATTTTTTTATTAGCTGACTTAACCCACTCAAGAAAGGGCATAAGAGTTTTGAAACCAGTGAAAAACGGCAAACTAGCACGTTAGAGCTAGTTTTAAATAATAAAAGTAAAAAGCAAGAAATAGAAAAAAAAATTGAGAGACTCCAGCCTGTTTTATGGAAAAAAATACTTCTATGCAAAAAGCCAGAGCACAAAGATTGGGAGAGTTGTCTATCTCTACAAATTCCCAAATCTCAGCAAAGGAATGATAAAGTATATATACGAAGAAGGTGAGCCCAGAAATTTGAAGCAAATTTGGGCAATATAGCAAAGCCCCCTAGAAGAGAAGGGGAGAAAAAAGAAACATTACTTAACTATAGGAACAAAAAATTCCCAAAGAAATGACCTATGAGTTGTGTGATAAGAAAAATCAGTATAACTGTCAAAAACCAAAAAGGACTTTGGAGATAGCTCAGTCAGTAAAGGTGCTTACTACCAAACTCAAAGACCTAACTTCTATCCCCAAAATCCATATAGTAAAAAGAGAACCATCTGCCATAAATTGTCCTCTAACTTCCATATGTGCACTGTGACATACATGTACCATAGTAATTTACGCATGTATGCACAGGCACACACATGTGCATACATACACCCTAAATAATGCAAAGTAATAAGGTAGATAGCAAATTAAGCATGATATCTGCTATCAACCTTTGGCGTCCACATGTACAAATGACAATACACACATACACACATGTATACACATATATATTCATAATATATTTCTCAGCACATGGGAGGCTAAGGCAGGAAGATCACAGCATGAGGTTAGCCTGGACTACACAGTCGGTTCAAAGGCACTCTGGGCTACAGAGTAAGATCTTGTGTCAAAAAATAAACAATAATCAGCTTCTTAGTCCTCACTTAAATTTTCTTTTTATACTTGGCATTTTTAAAAGGATTAATAATTATTAATAAAAACTACAACACTGAAGTTATTATGCTTGAGACTCTCCACGGTATTCTTTTGCAACTATTTGTGACTCATAGAACATATTAAACATGACTACTACCACAGCTAGTGACACAAAGAAACAACTATCCCTCTATACTACAGAAACATCTCCAGAGCGGCAAGTGACAAAACTGGCCACAAGAATTTTCCCAAACACCACATGAGAATAGTTAGAGTTCAGGCAATGATCTGCCATTTTGGCATTTTAAGCTTGTTCTCTATCTTTAGTGACATTTATTTATTTATTTATTTATTTATTTATTTAGAGACTGGGTTTCTCTGTAACAGCCCTCACTGTCCTGGAACTTGCTTTGTAGATCAGGTTGGACTCAAACTCACAGAGAGCCACCAACCTCTGCCTCCTGAGTGCAAGAATTAAAGGCACTACCACATCTGGTCTACATATTTCTTTCCTTAAACTCTAGCTTATTTGATTCTGCAATAGTTGTATGAACTCTCTTTGGGTGGTATTTATATAGTACCTACCAGTCCTTATCTGTTTAATCAAGAAATAGATTCAAATTTCTTGAGACATAAACTTCCTTCCATTATTAGTCACACAATACCAAAGTACCAACTATTTATACAGCATCTACACTGTGCTAGATATTGTAAGAAAGCAGAAAGGAATTCAATATACAAGAAGCTATATGTAAATAACTACATACCATTTATGTAAAGGACCCGAACGCCTATAAATTTAGTGTCCATGAGGAATGACAGGGAACTGGAACCAATGCCCCCTCCAAATATCAAGGGACAACTGTTGTATATTTTCTATCATTTAGCTTTGTTCTCCCGTCTCTCCTCCTCTCTTCTGCTCTGTTTTCCTCTCTTCCTCCTTATCCCTCTTCTCAATTTGACAGTCTGGCTAGCCTAGGCTGGCTGGAGGCTAGCCATATAGCCCAGGATGGCCATGAATATCTGGCAATCACACTGTTCTAGCTTCAGTAGAGTACAAGGACTGTAGCTATACACCACCATACCCAGCATATCTGTTTTTCTCTTAAATCTTTTTGATTAAGTAGTCTTATTTATTGTGTGTCTTTGAGTGATTACTTTGCAATTTCAATATACATTCTTAATTCTTACATTCTATCTTAACAATACCTCAAATAATTCAAGTCCTTAAAAACAACATAACTTAGCTGGATATAGTTGCATGTGCCTTTAATCCTAGTAGAACTCAGGAGGCAGCAGGCAGATCTTTAAGTTCAGGGCCACCCTAGTCTACATGGTGAGTTTAGGTCAGCCAGAGCTGCAAAGAGAAACCTTTTCTCAAAAAAAAGAAAAAAGAAACAATGTAACTCTGATAATGCTCCCTTTACTAGTGTGTGTTTTATTTCTACAAAATCAAGAAAAAAAAACCTCTTTAAAGCTCTATTGCTAAAGAAAATCACACAAGGGATAGAATGCTGATCAGTGTGTAAGAGCAATGGCTGCTGTCCCATCACTCACATGGCAATTCACAACATGTGGTACACTGATAGACATGCAAGTAAACAAAACCCATACAGATTATTTTATAATAAACAGGGAAGGGTGGCATTCAAAGGAAAACTGAATGCAGAATAAACAAAGTAATACTATGATTTCAGCAACCTTGATATTTGCTCAAATCCTATACAAGAACATAACAGCCTAGCAGCCAGTATTAAGGAATATGGGGCAGCCGCCACATTGTCAGGAACTGTGCAGCTTGTGCTGCACACAGGACTTTAACATGGCCCTAGCTTAGTTAGCTCTGTACTCAGTGGGGATTACAACTTTACCTTTCCTTAGCATGAAGAATTCCCATTTGTCTCAACCTTTCCTCCTACTAGAATATTCCTGTGAATGATCAGAATGATTTCTACACTAGACAGAGGAGTTAACTTGGCTGCTAAGCTATTTAACTCTCAAAGCTGATCACATAAAATTTATTTTTGTAGGCCAGAAATGCTCAACTACTAACAATTTCATATGGTTCAAAGTATAAGATATAATAAAAGGAAGAAAACACAGAAATAGCACTAGCAGCAACAAGAAAGAACACTGCTCAAAAGAAAATCTCTAAAGCTTCTATCATCAAGCCAAGATTGAGAAAATCAAGACTTAATATCTCCAATCAAATGTAAGATATTCTGTCATGATATGCGAGACCAAAGAAAAGAGAATTCAAGTTTAGTTATTTAGTAGAAAGAAGGTAATCAACAAGTTATCTAGAAGTAATTAGTTGCTATAGAAATACTTTTCTAGCTGCTAGAAGAAATGAAAGAATGAGTTTGTGTCAGAGTCCTTTAAAGCTGGTTGGGGGGGGGGTGCACACCTTTAATCCAAGTACCTGGGAGGCAGAGGTGAGCAGATTTCTATGAGTTTGAGGCCAGCCTGGTTTACACGGTGAGCTTCAGGACAGCCAGCCAGGAGTTATGTACAGAGACCTTGTTTAAAACAAGAAAGGAAGGAAGGAAGGAAGGAAGGAAGGAAGGAAGGAAGGAAGGAAGGAAGGAAGGAAGGAAGGAAGGAAGGAAGGAGGGAAGAAAGGGAGAAAGAAAGAGAGAAAGAAAGAAAGAAAGAGAGAAAGAGAAAGAGAGAAAAAAGAAAAAATTAAAGAAAAAGAAGAGAAAATAAAATAACATAAGAGAAAAGAAAGACTCTTTTCCTTAAGTGGAAAGTAATGGATTAAACATAGGACTGCTCAGATTATCTCAATTATTACTGATACTGAATAGTGAAAGGTATAAACTTATAAGGCAAAGAAGACTGGAAATGAGATAGCAAGAGACAAGAGAAGTCAACAAAAGTTGGGAAGGTGAAATGAATGTACACAGTGAAACATTAAACCTTGCTTTCAGCTTTTCTGAGTCAGGTAGGTACTTAGCGGGGCAGCAGGTACTACAGTGGGAAACAAAAAGGCAGCCAACTGTACCCAAACTACAGTCCTATGTTGAGGCCTGGGAGCACCTGAGGCTGCTTTAAAAGCAGGGCTGATTCATATCAAACATATCAACTCATTATTTTAATACACACTAAGCGTGATGGCCAGGGCTTTGCTATATAATGAGACTGAATCAACCAACCAGAAGGATTCTAGGCTGAGGGCTCTCATCCTGCTGAGGGCTAAGTAGGACAATGGAATTGAACCGCAAACTGAGAATTTCAGTGTGTCTCCTGGTCTTCTAGAACACAAGCATCCAGGCCCATCACAGCAGCCAATCAAATACAAAGGTGAAGTTAAGTTAAATGAAGAAAAAAACAAGTAAAGAGAGGGCCTATAGAGGGCCTATGACAAAACTCAAAGGTCTGAAAACAAAACAAACAAAAAACTGGCTTAATTACGCCACAACAAAATCTACTAACATACAGGTCCTCACCAAAAATACAAAATGGCTCTCTCAAGTGTGAGGAGAAAACCATGGTTGACTAGATATTTGAGGCAGGTTTCAAACAATGAAAGACTAAAAAAATGGGTTCGAAGGGATGACATACACATTACAGGAAGCAAAAGAAAATATTCCCAAAGGCAAAAGAAAACAAATTTATAAAATAAGAATATGTTGCTTTAAAAATAAACAGGATGGGCAATTTGGGAGGCAGAGGCAGGCAGCCTGGTCTACACAAAGAGAGAGAGTTCAGGACAGCCAGGGCTACACAGAGAAACCCTGTCTCAAAAAAAAAAAAGAAACCAAAAAAACACAGATAGATAAACAGACAGACAGACAGACAGACAGACAGACAGGGTGTGGTGGTGCACATCTTTAATCCTAGCACTTGGAAAGCAAGTTTTGGAATTTTAATTATAACAAAATTTAACATAATAACTCCTTGGACAATGACAACTGCTTAAAATGGATAGAAGTACATTCATACTAGTATGACATTAACAGTACACTGAGATTTAAAAGTTAACTAAAACATGTATGGGGAGGAGTAAATCAAGAAGAGCTAAATTATCATCTTCAATGAAATGAAAATAGCAGCATAAACAAAGCTCTTTAGATAGATTCCAGAACCAAGTTGAAAAACAAGTTTATTTGAACAAAGTAGGGAGTGGGTCAAGGAAATTCTCATTTTAATTTCTGAAACTCTGCAGAGACTTAATTTCCTTTTTTAGTATTTTGTGGTGATAAGCATGTGAATGAAAATACACTTCCCCTGGAGTCAGATGTGCCGCAGAAATATCTGTATGTGAGCATTCTGAAATCTGGAGAGCAATAAATAAGCCTGTGGAAATTCCTTCATAGAAAATAAGATAAAAACAATCTATTCACATACAGACTGCTCTATAGTCCTAGTGTTGACAAACAAAAAAGAATTTTTAACTAGTTAGTTTCAATAACTCTCTGAAGTACTAAGGTGCATATGCAAACAAGCTTTAACCTTCAGCTTCTATACTTGTCCCTATGGCCAACCTGCACCACTGGTCTTAGGGCCCCAGTTCAGTTTTCCTCTGTCAAAGCTTTTCAGAACTCCATCTGACTCTTCAAATGGTACTAGAATAAGACAGAACTGTGGCGCCATACACACTGAATGATACAAGATACAAACTAAGACAAAGAAAAGAACAGTGTGCAAGTCTTAAAGGAAACAGATAAAGACAGTGTTTACAGAAAAATGAATGCTTAAACCATTCATAATTACACAAGTGTAATGACTTTTGATCTTTTCCACTGAACTGAACTACCTTTTACAAAGATTTTTTTTGGGGGAGTGGGGGGAGGTTTCCAATAGTAACTAATTTTTTTCTTATTTACTTTTCTTCTACTAAAGCAGTAAAAAAATATTAAAAAAATTTACTTTAAAAGGCACACTAGATGTGAGCCATATATCTAAATGCAATAACTAATTTAATGTATTGGTTTCATTTAATAAGATACACGAGTTACAAATCCTTGTAACAATAAAAACAAGTCAAAGTTGTTATGAATTTGTTTGCCAATCTACAAATCTCTACTCTGGTGCAGCAAATCCACTGGCATAAAACCATGGGCAAAATACAGAGACTCACAGACCGTCAGCAGCATACAGATACAAAGCAGGTGACACTGTGACCTACATTCTCCTTAGCTCTAATCGGCTCAGAAAAACCTTTATTCCCAGGCTCGCAAAGCCAACCCCCTGACAATAGAAAACAGTACTAGCTTTCCTCTACATGACAAGAAACTGAAGCAAGTTCAGAGGATACCTTATATTTCTAAAAGAATCTATTAATCTAATGAGTTTATGACATCTAAGGAAAATAAAATATGGAAGAGCACTGTAATATGGAGAAATGTTTTGTCACAGACAGTAGTCACATTGACATAACAAACCTGTGTACACATCCATTTCTTGCGCTTTGTATCACCACAAAGAAAACAGCTCCATGGAACAGGCTATAGTTTCAATATGAAATGTTTCCTACAGGCTTGTGCTTGGAATGTTTACTGCCTAGGTAATGGGAGATTATAAAGATTGTGGGAAACTTTAGGAGATGGGATATAGCTGAAGGAAATAGGTCATAGGGAACAAGCCTTTGAGGTATATTATAACCCTGACCCCCTCCTATCTAGTCATATTTTTGGTTTCCTATATAAAAAAGCTCTTTTGCCACATGCCCCTACAGACATGACATTCTACCTATGCATACAGGGCTAAGCAAACATGGACTGACCCCTGGGAAACTGTGAGCCCAAGTATATCCTTTTCCCCTTAGGTTGCTCTTGATAAGTATTTTTTCACAGCAGTGAGAAAAGTAACTTATTTGGACTAGGAAACCTGGCTATCTCAGCCTAGAAGAACATATAGCTGTAAGCTGATAAACTGGCTCATCCAGTAAAGGTCCTTATCACCAAACATAACCATTTGACTTCAATAGTAGGAGCCCATAGTGTAAGGAAAGAAATGACAACTGCAAGTTGTTCTATCCTATGCTATAAAAAGGTTGTTTCAACATCCATTTGCATAGTGGCCTTACAAACTATGAGTTTTTTAAAAAAAAAATCAATAAAACAGGTAAGCTCTAGAGAGTTATGTTTGTTCTAACAGGTTTCCATTTAACTAAAGTTCTAGAAATCATACCCTCAGATGCACGTAGAGAAGGTGGGAATGATCTTCTGTTAGAGTAATGCACTCATTCACAGGAACTGTAGAAGTGGCTGTGTTGGTTTGTATATGCTTGGCCCAGGGAGTGGCATATTAGAAGGTGTGGCCTTGTAGGTGTGTCACTGTGGGTGTGGGCTCTAAGACCCTCATCCTAGCTGCCTGGAAGTGAGTGTTCTACTAGCAGCCTTCCAATGAAGATGTAGAACTCTCAGCTCTGCCTGTACCATGCCTACCTAGATGCTGCTATACTCTCACCTTGATGATAACGAACTGAACCTCTGAACCTGTAAGCCAGCCCCAATTAAATGTTGTCAATTATAAGACTTGCCTTGGTCATGGTGTCTGTTCACAGCAGTAAAACCCTAAGACAGAAGTTGGCACAACAACAGTCTATTATCAAATGGAAGTGGTATATACATGATAGGGCCTGAGCAGGTCCTGAAGGCACAAGTAAGTTACATGAAGAAGTTGCTCAAATGTCTGTGGTTTTTACTCCTGTTACAATGCCATTTGCTGCCAAGTATTCACCTATAGCTCATGGGGTGTTCCCTACGATTAGCTGACTGGATAAGAGACGACTAGGATCTGGTTTACTGATGGCTCTGTACATTATGAAGGCACCACTCAGAAATGGACAGCTCTGAAGCACTACAACCCCTTTCTGGGACAACCCTGAAAGATATAGGTGAAGGAGAATCTTCACAGTGGGCAGAACTTCAGGCAGTACACATTGAGTAATACAGTTTGTTTGGAAGAAGAAATGGCCAGATGTACAATTGTTCACTGACTCATTGTCAGTCTGTAGCATGCGTGGGCATGGGTCCTGTGGGTTGAATTGTGGGTCCCGCATCTGCTACCACCAAGGTACTAGGGCCGTGGCTCAGAGAGGCAGAGGTGCAGGAAGCTGACTGTGTTCATTTCACGCTGGACACTCGACGTTGGACAGACATTGGGCTGTGAGAAGCTGTGGGACTCCGTTCTGGGGGTGAGGGAACACAGTCAGAGGTCCTGCAGGTACCAGAGCTCTTGAGTTGGGGGTCCCTGGGCCAGGAGGTGGCCAGGGACCAACTGGTTCTCAGGCCCTTGGGCTCTCAGGTACCACTGAGAGGCCACGGAAGGGTTGAGACGGGGGTGTACAAGCTGGATCGGCTGGCAGCCTTAGGGGGCAGGGGGAGAAGCTCTGGTTGCATTCTGTGGGGATGAGACTCTTGGTTGCAGTGACTCGCTTGGCTGGGTCTCCATGGCTGGAACGTAGAGAGGTCCTCAGGGAACATTAGCTCAGTAGTTGAAGATCTTCTCCACGGTTAACCATGGTGGGCCCCAAAGAAGAGAGATAGTCCATGGTCATAGGCGATGGTCTTAAGATATTTATCATCATAGTGGAAAATGGATGAAGCTATACTCCGGTATTCTCAGGGTGGGCCTGAGGTTAAATACCTTTTGCAAGGAGGAGGGTCTGGGAAGGAATACTTAATTGGGTATGTCCTCTGGCCTTTAGGTATCTCATTAATATGGAGATCTGTCTTGAGGTTCTGTGGCCTGTAATCATGCCCTCTACCTGTGGAGGGGCTAGTGGGAGCATTGTCTTATGTGACTGATGGCCACAGACCTCTCTGTTGGGGGCTGTAGCTATGTGAAAGGAGCCAGGGGACCAGGAGCAAGGCCAAACTCCTACCATCCCTGAGGGTCTCCGGAGTTCAAAGCCTGCTCAATCAGGTACCCAGCTGCCTCTCACAGCCCCTCAACTCATGGGCTGTAGACAATGAGTTGGCTGAATAGTCAAGAACTTGGAAAGATCGAGATTGGAAAATTGGTGAGAAAGACATCTGGGGAGGAAGTATGTGAATAGCTCTCTCCAAATGGGCAAAGAATGTTAAGACATTTGTGTCCCATGTAAATGCTCACCAAAAGGTGACTTCAGCTGAGCAGTTCAATAATCAAGTGGATAAGATGACCCATTTTGTGACAGTCGGCCTCTTTCCCCAGCCATCCCTGTCATTGTTCAATGGGCACATGAACAAAGTGGCCATGGTGGCAGAGATGGGGGTTATGTTTGGGCTCAACAACACAGACTTCCACTCATTAAGGCTGACCTGGCTACAGCTGCTGCTGAATGCCAGATCTGCCAACAGCAGAGACCAACACTGAGCTACAGATATGGCACCATTTCTTGAGGTGACCATCCAGCAACCTGGTGGCAGGTTAACTACAGTGGGGCACTTCATACGTGGAAAGGACATTTTGTTCTTTCTTACTGCAGTAGGTACTTTCTCTGGTTATGGATTTGCCTTTCCTCCACATAATGCTTCTGCCAAAACCACCATCTGTGGACTTAGAGAATGCCTTATCCATTGTCATGGTATTCCATATAGTATTGCTTCTGACTAAGGAACTCATTTCATAGACAGAGAAGTGTCACAGTGGGCCCATGATCATAGAATCCACTGGCTTTACCATGTTTTCTCCCTACCATCCTGAAGCAGCTGGTCTGATGGAAAAATGGAATGGCCTTTTGAAGATGCAGTGACAGTGTCAATTAGGTGGCAGTAGCATGGAGGGCTGGAGCAGAGTTCTTCAGAAGGCAGTATATGGTTTGAATCAGTGTTCAGTATATAGTACAATTTCTCCCATAGCCAGGATCCACAGGTCCAGGAATCAAGGACCATGGCAAAGGGAATAGCTCCACTACTATTACTCCTAGTGACCCTCTAGGAAAGTTTTTGCTTCCTGTCCCCACAACTCTAGGTTCTGCAGGCCTAGAAGTTTTGGTTCAAGACAGGGGAGTGCTCCTACCAGAAGCCACAACAAACATTCCATTGAACTGGAAGCTCAGACTTCCCCCTGGTCATTTTGGGCTTCTGATGTCTTTTTATAAACCAACAGGCTAAGAAAGGAATAACAGTGTTAGGAGGGGTGAAAGTTCCAGATTACCACGGGGAAATTGGACTGCCTCTCCACAATGGAGATAAGAAGGATTATGTCTGGAGTGCAGGAGATCCCTGAGGGCATCTCTTAGTACTACCATGTCCTGTGATTAAAGTCAATGGGAAACTACAACAGCCTAATCCAAACAAGATGTTGAAGGACAATGACCCATTAGGAATGAAGGTATGGGTCACTCCTACAGGAAAAGAGCCAAGACCTGCTGAGGTGCTTCCAGAGAGTGGAGGAAATACAGAATGGGTAGTAGAGGAAAGTAGTTATAAATACCATCTAAGGCCACATGACCAGTTGCAGAAATGAGGATTATAAAGTAATATGAATGCTTCTGTTTTATTTTGTTAAGAACACATTTGTATAGTATAAGCTATTTGTGCTTTCTTCCAATTTCTTTAACATCAATTGGTATTTACGTTGAGATACTAAAAGAATGTTCCCATTCTTTTACATTGCCCCATTGTAAATTTACAAATGCATTTTCGATTGTATGAGGAATAGTTATATCATGTTAAGCATATTCATGACCTTGTTATTGTTTCATGTGGACATGAGACATTATTTGTGTCAAGTTGACAAGGGGTGGATTGTAATGGCTATTCCTGGTTGTCAACTTGATTATATCTGGAATGAACTACAATTCAGAATTGGAGGGCTCAACCTGTGATCCAGATTTTTTTTTTTTTTTTTTTTTGGTTTTTCGAGACAGGGTTTCTCTGTATATCCCTGGCTGTCCTGGAACTCACTTTGTAGACCAGGCTGGCCTCGAACTCAGAAATCTGCCTGCCTCTGCCTCCCAAGTGCTGGGACTAAAGGCGTGCGCCACCACCACCCAGCTGTGATCCAGATCTTGAGGCTGGAAGACACAAGTTTCTGACCAGGATCTTGGCATGGAGATCTTGAGGCATAGTGGCTATGAAAAGCTTAGGCCCAGGCAAAGTAGTACATACCTTTAATCCCAGGAAACTAAGGCAAGGAGATCTGTGAATTCAAGGTAAGCCTGGGACAAAACAAGTCCCAGATCCAGGTGTGGTAGTATACACCTTTAATCTGGGTCATACCTTCTGCTGGAGACCTACATAAGGACATTGGAAGGAAGACTCATTCTTCTTGCCTGCTTGTGTTTACTTGCCAGCACATCTGTTGGAATTTACTTCCCATTCACAGCTGATCATTGTTGGAGTAGTTGGACTACAGATTGTAAGTCATTACAACAAATTCTCTTAATATATAGAGACATTCCATAAGTTCTGTGACTCTAGAGAACCCTGACTAATACAGAGGCTATGGAGAAACACTGCTCACTGGCTTGTTCCCCATGTCTTACTTAACACACTTTCTTATACATGCCAGGACCATTGGCCTAGGAGTGGCACTGTACACAATTGGCTGGACCCACCAACATTTATCAATCAGCAATTAATGAAATTCATCACAAGCTTGCCCACAGGCCAACCTGGAAGAAGCATTTACTCAACTGAGGTTCTCTCTCCCAAAAATGACTAGCATATGTTAAGTTTACATAAAACTAGCCAGTTCAATCTTAATCTTACAGGTAGGATTCTATGTATGATGTTTAATACTCAAAAGAGAGAGAGAAAAGTCTTATCTCTATAGACTGAAATTCACTTACCTCCCAATTCACAACTCTAAAATTTTTATGCTTAATTACAAATTATACACATAGAACTTTTTCTTGTATATACCTACCATATAACAAAAATTAAAGTATAAAGGGTGAAGGCTTTAAAAAAATCATGGAAGTTGTAGTGTTCCACCCCCCACATCCCATTGATTATATATTACAGTGCAGTTGGTTGAGTATTTAGACCAAGATATAAAGAACAAAAACAAAACAGCCAATAATAGTTTATTTTCTACATATACACATTGTTTGAGGGGAAGCAGTAGTGGTTTTCTGGCAATTTCACTTTGACTTTTTGATTGTGGATAGAAGAACAAATTGGAAACAAAGTTTTCCATTTTATCTAAGTTTCTTTTTAAAATAATTATCAGGTCTCAAACCTTATGTCAATTACTTAAAATCAATTTTTTACATTTTTGTTGTTTTAGGAAAATTAGTTTGTAGTTCATTTAATGTTTTGCCAATATACTTCTTTAAGATCTTCCATAGCTTCTGAACTTAGAATGCACTGTCTACACTAGATGTATAATAAAACAGCCAGTATTAAACTATCTGTGCTATGGAAAAAGCAGCAAGAACTTATCCACTGTCTATTAGCACTCTGGTCATGAAGAAGTTTGAATTTTCCCCAAACCCTAATTACCTCATTAAAAAAATTTTTTAGATTTATTTATTTTGTTTTTCCTGCATATATGTCTGTGTATCAAGAGTATGTCTAATTCCATGTAGTGATAATAAGAGATTGTTGGATTCCCTGGAACTGGAGCTATGGATGGTTGTGAGCTGCATGTAGATGCTAGGAACCAATCCTAGATCCCCTGTGCTAACATTTCTTCTAGGCACTGCCAACAGTTACCTAGCAACAGCCAGGTAGGAGTCTGGCTTGCTATAAAAGGACTACTTGGCCTCCTTCCCCTCCCCCCCTCTCTTTCTCTCCTTTCTCTTTCTCTGGCCTCCCTCTCTGGCCTCTCTCTGTATCCTTTCCTCCTTCTCTCTCCATGTGTTCATGCAGGCCAATTCCTCCCCCCATCCCCGTCCCCGTCCCCGTCCCCTGTCTTTCTCTGCCTCTACTCCATTCTCAACTCTACTTCCCATGCCCCAAAATAAACTTCATTTTATACTAAACCTGTTGTATAGCTGGTAAGGCACTCCCTCCCCACTGCATCATACCATGTTTTATGAAATGTATTACTCTGTATCAGCAGCAAGAGCTCCTAACTCCTAAGCCATCTCTTCAGGCTCTATTTAAATAATTTTAAGATAGGTTATAGGTAGGTAAACAACCTTACAAAAGAATATTACCAATTATAACAGGAAAAGCTTGATCATTGAATGGCCTGTTAAAGTCAATATTGTCAAGGCAGGTTTCTTGGCATATTATTAAGGTTACATAGGTATGGATTTTGCCTTCATTATCCTTTCTAGCTATAACTCTAAAATGTTGTATTGTGGCTTGAGACTTCCATAATAAATTCTCCACACCCACCCATACTCACAATGCATAAGTAGCTTCACTTTGTTAATTTATTTAGAAATATAAGTATATACTACATCACTACTCAAATTTTAATTGTAGTAGTAAAAGTAACTCTATAGCTAGGGAAATGTCTCAGCAGACTTAAGCCTCTGCTGTGGAAACCTTACAACCCACATGAAAGCTAGATGTGGTGGGTGCCAGTACTCTTCTGGAGAGATTGGGGGGGGGGGTGAAGCAGAGATAAAAGATTTTAGAGATATTTTCAAAGTCTTACCTATACACAAAGCAAGAGACACACATTAATGCAAAATGTGTAGTAATTATGACTTTTTAAATGTCAAGGTTCAAAAGTGAAATCTCATCTGCTTAAATTGACGAACAAGATCACAGGTCATGATGATGTAACCTCCAAGTAAAATTTTAACACATATTTGTCAATTTCTGAAATATACACTTTGCTTAGTTTGCTTTTGTGCCAACTTGCCAAAGCTGCCTGTTTTTCTTAAGAAAGCTATGTTGTGATCACTAAGGAAAACAATTTATTCTAGAGATTGTCTTATATCTAATGTCTGAACATGGTCTGTCTGAGTGTCCATCATGAATCTTTAAAGTGAGGTCTTGCCAGTGTTCCAGATAACACGAATGGTGATCTCCTTGGGAAACCAGTTTTCCTACGAGCTTTTAAGACTCAAGGTTATGACAAAGGACCAAGGCCCCGTGAATAGAAGGGGAATCAGAAACCACACTTGTGTTAAATTCCTTTAGAGGTCCCCTTTCCCTAAAGCATAGGATTACTTTTTAAGATAAAGAATAATAGGTTAAATTTATTTTTTTGTTTGTTTGTTTTCATGCAAGGTTTCTCTGCAGAAGCTGAGCCAACTTCCAACTTGGATCCTCTTCCCCAGCCTCCCCAGTGCTGGGATTGATTATAAACAAGCACCACTACAAATGGCTCAAAACGTAAAGAATGGACTCCAGTTTTCTTTATAGTAATCTTCATCATAAAACTTGCTGCTTCTGAACATAAGAAACATAATTCAGATTTGAAAGGCAAACATATAACAATTCTACCTATGTTAAACTTTGCATAATTCACTCATTTCTTTCACATTTTCCAACTTACTGGAATGTTATTTTCTCAGGTATATCCTAAAGATTCTTTAGATTTCATTGATATCCAGTTATGTCTTCCTTTTCATTTATCAAGGTCAAAAACACCTTTTTCTATTTACTTCCAATCAAACAGCCACATTAAAGACTTGAATCTTTAATCTAAAAAAAGGATTGATTTATTTTAATTTTATATATGACTGTTCTGAGTGCATGTATTTCTGTGTAACTTGCTTATACTGTGCTCTTGAAGGGCAGAAGATGGAGTCAGGTCTCCTGGAACTGGAGTGACCAGTGTTGTGAACTATCAAGTGGGTGCTGGAAACCTGAGTCCCCTGCAAAGGCAAGTGCTCCTAACTGCTGAGTCATTCTCTAGCTCTTTAAGTCTTCTGGGACCACCATATCCATACTGAACAGCAAGCCTCTCAGTGATTTCCTGACTCACCATAGTAACAGTGGAATTACAAATGCACTTTACCACAGCTGGCTTTTTGTGTGGGTTCTGGAATCTGAACTCAAGTTGTCAGGCTTGTACAGCTAAGTGCTTCTGCCCACTGAGTCAACTCCCTGACCTTACCACATTCACATTATATTATTTTAAATTTGTCTGGAGCAAAGGATGTAACTACACACTCCAGCTCTAAGGGCTAAAGACTAACAACTTGACTTGGCGAACAAAGTTGTAAGAGACCAAAATTACGTTTTCATTTATAATTTATGGCCACTTTCCCAGTCTGTATTATTAACTATCTATAAAACATTCCCTTGTAGGTGTCAACAACCCAAACAATATTAACAATATTAACAATATTAAATATATAGAATATAGAGATCTTCGCTAGAGTTTATAAAAACTATACAGCATTTTTCCAATGTTAATTGGGAAATAAACAGTACTTAAAAGTTTCTAAGCAAATTTTATTGCTTAAATTTTTTTTTATCTTTTTCCATTTCAGTTGTCAAATTCTACATCTTCTATTGTTTGTTCCACAGCTATAGTGATCAAATCAATTTACAAGAGCATATGCTTGTAAATTGTAATAGTCCATTCCTAAATTTCATTCCCTACTTCTCACCTTCTCCTCCTGTGTTGGCCTAGGACTCCACCTAGTGGACAGCAGCAGGAATCACCCTTTCTACTGTCTCACTTTTTCCCTGCACAAAACACTGGTTTACTAGATTTGTTTATTCGTTAACAGATAATATTTCAGCAATTTTTAAAATATGTTGGCCGGGCGGTGGTGGCGCACGCCTTTAATCCCAGCACTTGGGAGGCAGAGGCAGGCGGATTTCTGAGTTCGAGAGTTCGAGGCTAGCCTGGTCTACACAGTGAGTTCCAGGACAGCCAGGGCTACTCAGAGAAACCCTGTCTCGAAAAACAAAAAAAAACAAACAAAAAAAAATAAAATAAAATAAAATATGTATTGTTTGGTTTTGAACCCTGGAACAAGAGACTGAGGTGTATATTTTACATATCAAAGCAGACCTGGCCTCCAGATTCTCCCAGCATTCCTCAGTCCCTACCTGATATACCCTGTCCCCAACCCTGAACTTTCTAGCCCAGGGGCTGGACTGTCCTTCCCCCAGAGGCTCTTCCCTATACATTCCAGGCATTTTGGTTCTCCCCATCCCCCAATCTCCCTCTCCCTCTCTCTGTGCAGTGCCATTTCTCTCTTTCTCTTCTCTCTCTCCACTTCTTTCCCTGGTGACTTTCCTGGCCTCAGTCCTTGGGTCCAGTGAACTGGACAACCTGAGAGCAACTTCCCAATAAACCTGCATTTAATATAATATACTCTGGCTTGTTTGGCTCATTTCACCAGCAAAGAAATAACTTATCACATATATCTCCCTCAAAACACTCAGTGTTTATATTTAGTTATAGCCAAGCATTATACAACTTCTATTTCTCTATTTATATTATAGTAGTGAATCCCAAAGAGCACTCAACTACAGCCTAATAAAGATAGTACATCCCTTAATTTTTTCTCTAAAAGGGAAAATAGCATAGTAAATCCTATAACAAAATAGTGAATTCTCAGCCTCAATAACAATAATCAATGACCTCAAATTTGTTCTTCAGATGATCCAAGATTTGCATTCACCTTTTCATGTCCCTCTCTACGTTTGTTCTTTCTCAGAATTTATGGCAAAATTTGTTTTTATTTTATAAAAGTAGCAGTGTGTAAAGAACAGATTCTTGTTGTACTTACTATGTAATTACACTGTTGTAGCATGTAGCACAGGGTCTATACAGCATTCTAATAAGATGTTGGAAGAATGGCCTTTTGGCTTACAGTGGGAATCTTCATATATACCATTTCTTTCTAACTGAAATTCAGAGTGGCTTTATGCAATTGTGGTTCATGACTGTCACCTCACAGCTAAGCTCTCTGAAACCTTAGCTAGATTTTCTCCTGTGTTATTCCATTATGAATAAAACTAGTAAAAAAAAAACTCTTATATTTTCCAAATGTATTTATAAGTTTTTTTATTATATTAATATATCATTTCCTCCTCTAATCTCTCTCATATGTCCCCCCTTTACTCTCAAATTCATGGTCAGTTTAACTTGTTACTATATACATTACATACATATATTTATCCCTAAATACATAAACACAATCTGCTCATATTATGCTACCTATGGTATTATTATGCTATCTATGATATCAGGGATAACTACTTGGTATTAACCAATCAGGTGGGCTCTTCCAATTTCTAACTACATACTAAATATTTGTCCTTATATCTACAGATAGATTTAGTTCTCACTCATTAAAGAATCATATTTTTGTAAGAGACAAATATTACAGAAAACTACAACCAATCAAAATACGGAGAACAAGAGATCACATTGTGTCCAATACAAATTACATCTGTAATAGAATTCCTGTACCTAAGGCACAGGGATTATATCAGAATAGGAGGTAGAAAGATTGTAAAGTGCAGAGAAGCTGGAAGTTTGCTCAAACTCTGTCTCCTAGAAATGTCAGAGAAGCTGCAGACCCAAGAAGTTTTATCAAATGAGACCTGAACACTAACAGTGGACATACTAACATAGAAGAGGTCTCAACCCTAGACAACTATGGCCAACCAGAAAATACTACGAAGAGGAAAATTTATCTTCCTCAAGGAAGAATCCCTCTAATTACTTTCAACATGTAAGTCCCTTTCAGAAATCTATTAAACAGGGGTCCAGGGAGATCACCTGAAAGAGAGAATGGTGGAACAGGCGAATACAAAGAAAGACGGCTTGTCTATAGGCTGATCAAACCGTACTTTTTACTTTTTCACACAGGGGTTATATATATAAAAAGGCAGGATGTGGGGAAGGGGATGACACAGGAGCATAGGTGTTCAGGGGGAGTACAGATATCTTCCAGAACAGAGTGTCAGCTGGGTGAAGGTTCAGAGGACAGATCACTATGACTCCGCCTATGATTCACTTGTCCTTATCTAAGTTGGTACTATCCACCAAGGCTACACAAGGTCTATGACTATCCATAAGACCTATGACTACTTGTTCTCATCCAGGCTGGTAAATTTCCACCAAAGCTGCCTGTTTACAATATCGTATGGCTATCTGTTTCAGTGTTTTTCCATAGAGACCAAGACTTTGTATTAGCAAGCTGACTTAGGCCTATTGCTGACTTTAGGCCTTTAGTTTATAAGCAAGGCTGTCCCTGACAATCTTAGTACTTCCCTACTTTTAATCACATTATCAAACTAATTTAGCTTACCACTCACAATGCTCAGACCTTTCTCCTAAGTTAACATTTTAAAATTTAGTTAGGTACATTACTCTAATCTTTTCTCGATGTCTCCTGAAGTTCTGCTTATTCTCAGTAGGGTTCTATGTGGAGTATAAAGAATACATAGTCCTGGGAGGCAGAGGCAGGCGGATTTCTGAGTTCGAGGCCAGCCTGGTCTACAGAGTGAGTTCCAGGACAGCCAGGGCTGCACAGAGAAACCCTGTCTTGAAAAAACAAAAAAAACAAAACAAACAAACAAAAAAAGAATACACAGTCCTAGCTTTCCAGGAAGCAACTAAGTATTTGTATTGCTTTTGGGCCTCTTAGCTAAGATTAAGTCTTGGAGTGTTTTGCAGTTTTTCTTTGTATCTCAATTACTTTGACACCTGATTATCTGCATCAGTTTTTTTTACTTTTTGACAGAAAGGTATGTTCTGACAGGGTGTCATAGTTCTAGGACATTCTGCAAGGCCCATATTGTCTAGAATGTCCCTGTAATTTGCCTCTATCTTTAGCACTCCTCTGGACTTGCACTGCTCTTAATTTTAGTAACATATGACCATGTACTGCTTCCTACCTAGGCCCTTTCATTGCTAAGAATGAAATCTAAGATGCTGCACATTTATTAACTAAGCTCTCCAGGAGGAGGAGATCAGGACCTATAGTGAGTAAGTGGTCAACATCAGCTCTGAACAACTCAGCAGCTAGTCCTACTGTATTACACAGCTATTTTAATTTTCTAAGTTTCTCAAGAAAAAAAAAAAACAAAAACGGGAAATAAAGCTAGTGCATAGTGTTTCCAGACTGGAAGAAGACACATTAAATATTATTCAGCATAATGACCTCATCTTGGAACTAAAGAAATAAAACCTAGAAAGTTGTATTTCGTTAAGGTCACACTGATAACAGAATTTAATAACAGAAACAGAACTAGGACCTAAATCCACAAGTTCCTGACATCAGGGCCTGGCTATAAATCACACTGCTTCTTAAGAAGTGACTTGCTAGCCGAGCGTTGGTGGTGCACGCCTGTAATCCCAGCACTTGGGAGGCAGAGGCAGGCGGATTTCTGAGTTCGAGGCCAGCCTGGTCTACAGAGTGAGTTCCAGGACAGCCAGGGCTACACAGAGAAACCCTGTCTCGAAAAACAAAAACAACAACAACAACAAAAAAAAAAACCAAAAGAAGTGACTTATTTCTGCCCTCCCAACAACACTGTAAAGTCTTTGATAACAAGGTAGTAACTGACTTTAGTATTGCTAGTATCTCAAAGTATTAATCTGTGTTTAAGGGATACGCAACGAATCTTAAAACGAAGTCTTTGTTATACGGAAAGATTGGTTGATGAAGATACCCAACACAGACCTTGAGGCTCCACATACATACTCAAAAGAATTTGATCTATGGGTAGTATTCACACTTTTTTGAAGTTTGAGTGTTAGCATTTTCAATCTTTATAAGCTTATCTATGGCCATACCCATGTCTGTTCTAAGGTATTTCTGGTAGAGGGACTGAAGAGATTGCTCAGTGGGTAGAGAATGCTTACTGGGTAACCTTGAGGACCTGAGTTCCAACCCCCAACTCTAGGACTCAGATAGCTGGGTGTGGGCATATGTGCATGTAAACTCTATACATAGAGTCCAAAAGCATTTTCTGTGTGTTCATAGGTTAGGGTCAGAGAATTATCAAAAATACTGTGGAAGAACTATAAACACAAACTATGATTAAAATTGAACCAATTTTATAAAATAGCCAATTTAAAACAAAAATCCAAGGGTCTAAAATAAAACCACCTAAATCTTCATAACTAAATGCCATTTGCCAATTTATTATTATAAATATCTTATACTTATTATATATAAATTTTACAAATTACAAAAAGATAAACTATGACATTCTTATACATAGAACACAATAGCTAGAATACATACCCATCTAAGGCTAGGTGTGGTATCAGACACTTTTAATCTTGGTACTCAGGAAGCAGAGGCAGGTGGACCTCTGAGAGTTCAAGGATAGCCTGTTCTCCAGTGAGTTCCAGGCCAGCCAGGGCTACACAGTGAGACCAGTCTCCAATAAATAAATAAATAAATAAATAAATTTTGAGATTACTTAAGCTCTGAAACATTCTGGTTGTGAAACAAGCTAGTTACGAAACTATGGGCATACTTAACTTCCTATGTTTCTGCTGTCTCATCAACAACAATGAAAAACAATCTGACAAAGGCAAGTATAGGACTGTTTGAACATCAAAGAGAAAATTACATGTGTTTAAACATACTTCCTGCCACATTATAAGCAAATAAATAGCAACTATCATTTTGACTGTTATTACATACTATAAGGTCTACTCCTAACTCTTAATTCCAAGTATTATTTTTAAGATAACTATATTGCAATGTATTTTCATATTCTCTAATGTATCAAATGATAAATAAACGGTGATATTACAGCAAGGTATGTCACAGTATTATATACAATCAATAAAAATTTATAGTGAAATTGTGATATAAAAAATGGCCGTTTTTAGTTTAAAAAAATCAGCATTGAATGAGTTTCTGGTTTTACTTTAAAAATTAATAATAGTGAGTAAAAAATGTTTTTAATATTCCTCAATTGTTTTTCAAATCCAAGTAGTATATTAAAAAACAAATCCTACTAAAATATTGGGAAGAGCTACTTTTATTCTTCTTTTTCCTTTCTACATTTTCAAAGTTTTCTACACTGAGCATGTTTCTTTAGAATTCAAAACATTTAGTTTTTAAACTTTAAATATGAAGCACATTTGAGAAAATAATTGCTTGTGGCTATCAATCTGCTTTTGTGAACTCATTTAAAGATGATCCTCTAACTGATGTGAGCTGACCAAGCTTATTTTGCCTATTTGTACTCTGGACATATGTGAAGATGAGACTACTAATTTCATACATTTGTAACAAATAGTTTGAATATGTTAAAAAGGTTTTTCAATAGGGAAAGACTGATCCCAATAAACAAAAAAGGAAAACAGAACCTCTGGGCTGGGTAGCTGAGTTGTTAAAGTGCTTGCCTAGAATATACAAGGGACTGGGTTTAATCCACAGCACTGATCAACTGGATATGGTAATACAGGATTAAAATCCTAGCAGTTAGGTTGAGTGGTAGGGGGTGCATGCCTTTAATCTCAGCACTCCAGAGGCAGAGGCAGAGGTAGGTGGATTTCTGAGTTCGAGGCTATGGAGTGAGTTCCAGGATAGCCAGAGCTATATAGACAAACCCTGACCCAAAAAAACAAACAAAAAACTCCCCCAACCCCTCTACCAAGAAAAACAAAAACAAAAAACCTAGGACTTGGGAAGTAAAAGCAGGAGGATTAGAACTTCAAAGTAAGTCTGAGGCTAGCTTGAACTACAAGAGATATTTCTACCACCATGAGATGACTCAGTGGGTACTTATCAGCCTGATGACCTGAGCTCAATTCCTGGAACTCATATGACAGAAGAAGAACATAAACTCCTGCCAGTTCTTTTCTGGCATATACACATTCTCTGTGATATGCCCCTCCAGAAAAACACACAAATAAACACGACAAACAAAAATGCCGACCCTCCAATGATCAACATCCCATGATTTTTCTAACCATATTCGAACTCTATCATCATGTCAAAGACATGTTTTGCACACTGGTACAAGTAAAATTGAATTTTTTTTTTGAGACATAAAGTCTCACACTGCACACAACAGCCTAAAAGATATTTGGTCTCAAACCCACTACACAGCCAATTCCTGACCCCCCTGACTCCCCCTCCCAAGCACTGGTATTACAAGTGTGTACCACAAGACCCATTTTATAAAATTTTTAAAAATCTAACTAAAACCAAAATACTACTTTGGAAACCAGATTGGCCATCTGCTGTATGTGCATGTACATGCTTGTCAAAACAGGAAGTTAACAGCAATCTAACAGACTTACCCGCTCTGCAGTTGCCTCCTCTCCAGGTACACACACAGCAGCAGCACAAGCTATTTCCATCACAGAAGAGCTGGTAGGAGCATCAGTTGTAGATGAAGACCTAGGTCGACCTGACTGTATAACAGCTGCCACTTCTTGGCCAGATTTCCTGTTGATTTGGGGACTTCCCTTTGGGGCTTCTGATTTGCCCCGCCTACTATGCAAGCTTGTCCCTCTCTTCATCTTGGGTGGCACTCGGATCTGCTGGAGAACACGATTCAGAGCTGTGGGATGGGTGGAGACACCATCAATCTCAGCACATGCGTTCTGACTGTCCAGATCCACTTCAGGCTCTGGATCTGCCTGAATCTGCTGCACATCGTGTGGAGACACTGATGACCTCCTGCGCTGGTGCTGGAAGAGATGCTTCAAGCCTTGGCCAATCACATTAATGTTCTCCAAAGCATTGTGGGTCATTTTAGATAACTTTTGTTCTGATTCTGTCTGCCTCCTGGCTTCTGCATCTTGGGATTTGCCTCCAGGATCAGGGTCCTCATATAACTGGTCACTGCAGGAAGGCTCCATCAGTAAGCTTAATAAGCTTATTTGCAAACTCAAAAAATTTTAAACACACTGAGACTGTCAAATTAGGTAGGCATTTGCTTCAAGAGTGACTATGCATGCAGCTGAGAGATGGAGGCTTCATGCCTACCTAATGTAAAAAAAAAAAAAAAAAGGAAGAAAAAAAAAGAAAAAGAAAACAACCTTGTATCATACATCCATGCAGAAATATAGAAATACTACAGTTGAAAGAAAACAAAAACATGCAGCTAGCCAAACAGATTAAGTATTATAATTAAGCAATCTTTAATCAGAAGATTAAAAGATAATTTTTCAGATAATGGTTATGTTATTTTCTAGAATAAAAAGCCCAGAACAAGGACACAAAAAATGAAAATAACATTTTAAAAAAAAAAAAAAATCCCTTACAAGTTTCAATGTAAAAAAGGATACTAAGGGGCCATCTTGGAATAGATAAAATCCACATAGATTAGGATTTTAGTAAAAATTTAAAGCCTTTTGTTCAATGGTAATTAGAGGTGACAGGTTTGCTCTTTTGGGAGGCTAAAACAAAGAAAAATCTTGTAAATTAAATTCTTTGCTGAAGCAAACAAGACAAAACAAAACTTTCTAGCTCCAATAAATGAGTGGTCCAAACAGATCACTCTTCAGAAAGAAGAGTTTTGCTCAATACCAACTGTCAAAAGAGAGATTTGAAGGTGTGTGTGTGTGTGTGTGTGTGTGTGTGTGTGTGTGTGTGTACCTGTAATCCTAGCACTCAGGAGGCTGACACAGGAAGATGGAGAGTTCAAGGTCAATCTAGACCGCATACACAGCAAGTTCTAAGCCAGTCAGGGCTATATAGTGACATTGATTAATTAAAAACAAAAACAAAATCAGAAAAGATAGTCTCTCTCTCAACAGTATTCTTGACAGAAGATTCCTATCTATTTATATAAACTCAAAAACAAAGATATAGAACAGTAACTAGGTGCAATCAAACAACAGAGAAAACGAAAGGTTAAAGGCCAAACAGCTGCCACAAGCCACTATTCAACACAGGAAAAGGAAGCTGAAACTAAGAGCATGACTGTCATCACATGCAGAGGGGAGGGGTGGATGGACTGGGATCAGATCTCGCTTTTTAATAAAGTGTTTTATTTTTATTGAGTTTGTGCAAATATATAAAATTGTAGAAAGACATAGAAGCTACTACAGAGGACAAAACAGGATGCAGGAGGTTTTTGCATATTTTCTCTCAATTTTTGTTGTTTAGAAGACTTTAAAACTCCCTACATTACAAGTACCCTGAACAATCTGCCACTGTCAGTTAAGCACCAAAAGTTCCTGTTCTGAGTTATGGGTCCTGCTGCCACCAAGTGGCAAGACAGAAAGCATAAATGAGGCTCACTGTCAATATGGGCTAACCACATGCTGAAGGACAGGAAACACAAATCCACTCACAATTCCGGATGACCATTCTCAGGACTTTTCACCATAGGACATGGACACTGGCACTGATGGTCCATGGTCCCCATTCTTTCAAACCTATTTCTGTTAAAAATGCTCATCTCTCACCAGTACTTTTCTACTTTCTAAACATCATATGTCTCTTTATTTCAGAAGGAGGCAACTCAAAGCAGCTGTTTGAGTGGGGACGCTCTCTGTCCTTCACGGAAATTCTTTGTGGCCCCATAGAAATCCTGCCATCCATATGACCTCCTACCTCTTTCCTAATTCTACATTTGCATTGGTTTGTTGGTCTCCCTTTGGGACCACAAAGAGAAAAAACTCTTATTGGCTTAGATTTAGTGCAGTTTTCTGGGACATTCTGTGGGCAACTTTTGCCAATAGTATGCATGTTTAATTATCCTGACCTTCCCTCATAAGTTTGCCTGGCAAACTAATAGTTACTGAATTATATTAATCTTAGGTTAAAAGGGCTGTGTGACCAACATACCAGCACGGGTCTGAGAATATGGGAGGATGTCAAAGCAAGGCCGACAGGAAGCAATTTGTGCCTCATTTTATACTGTATTAGCCACACTATACAACTGATCTGGTTATTGTTATAAGTAAAATAAAGCCAGTTTATCCTGTTAGATTCAAAGATATCATGAATAAAACAATGCTACTAAGGTAGCTAAGAAACTAAATGAACTACTACTTATCTCACACATTAAGAATTATAGGAATTGACTACTCAGCGTCTCTTTCTTTGGGCAATATGGAGAACTAATCAACTGATCATCTCTCTGCTTCCTATCTAAAAACTTGGGAGAATATAGTACATTTTAAATGTCAGCTAACTTTATGTGAGATTTTACTAGTATTTGTACATTGGTTTGTTTGGGTTTTTTTTTTTTAAAAGCTGAAATGACTGACTACAAAGAGATGCTAGAATCCCTAGGGAAGGCCCTTAGGCACAGCTCTAAGGATGAGAGAATGTATCTCAAGATTTTTAACAATAAGACTTATCTTAATTACACTCCTTAGCACAGGTTTATGGAGCATGCAGCACTAAATACACTCAAGTTAAGTTTTCAGCAGTAAGTTGTGATTACTCACTTCTGATAGATGTAACCTGGCAAGTGGAACAGCTACTATTTATGTGACATCACACACATAGAACATGGTCAAAATTGTGAAGGCTCCTCCAGTCTCTGTACAGAAAATCTCTAAGGTCCCTAATCAAGGTATGCGAAATATTAACAAAGACCAAGTATGATAACGAAATAACCAACGACAATAATACTGTCATAACTGCAAATGCTGACGGTAAGAATGTCAACACTCATGGAACTCAGTAATCTCAAAACACTTTTGAATGCTCTTTCATTTTCCTCTCTAAAATAGTAATACTGGAATATTTATGAAAAGACTCAAAATTACATTTATATCCCTGGCTTTACATACACAAGAAGCTAACTATACTCTGATAAGAAAGGAATTTGGCTTTTCTTTTGTGCATATCTCTAAAGCATCACATTCTTACAGTAAAGGGGAAAATGAAAAGAGCAAAATGACATGACAGAAGAGATATGAAATATGGAGAAAAGAGCAAGAAGCAGCCATGAACACACCAGACATTTCTGGTCATTTCACTCAATTCTTAGAATTTCCCACAATTCATTTTTCTACCACAGTTTTGCTTAACACATAATACTTGATA
The DNA here is from genome assembly GCF_004785775.1 of Grammomys surdaster. Lineage (NCBI taxonomy): Eukaryota > Metazoa > Chordata > Mammalia > Rodentia > Muridae > Grammomys > Grammomys surdaster. The sequence goes on along the minus strand of NW_021620771.1, from coordinate 3,241,753 downwards.
AGTGCACACTAAGAAAACAAGTTGCTTTGAATTAATATCAGAAATAAAGTGGAAAATTGCTTTGTAAAATTCAACAAATGTTTAAATGGGTTCTCTACAAAGACATTCTAAATTATACAAAAATTATTTCTTTCTATTCCTTTTTTTTTTTTTTTGCCAACTTTTTTGTTTTGTATATGGTAGCCAATGCTTTTGGCATTGAGTTATTTTCATAGGCCATGAAAACTTGGATACTTGCCTTCATAGGTCATGAAAACTTGGATACTTGCCTTCATAGGTCATGAAAACTTGGATACTTGCCTTCATTGCTCTCCTTCAAGCACGTCCTGGGGGCACTGATGTCCTTTTAGGAGAAGCTGAAAAGCAAGCATAAGAATCAAAGTGAAACTTAGCTGGAAGCTCACCTTTACAGACAAATAAGGAAAGGTTGAATGAACAGGAAATATTATAACTTACGTTCTATCAGTAGGAAGGGGTAGAATCATTTTTTATTTTTTAATCAGCATTTTCTAATTTTTAAAAAGTAAAACAAAAGTTGTAATCAAGAAAGAAGATATTTTGTAAAAAAAAAATTAAAATTAACAACACTGAAAAACAAAAAGCCAAGTGTAGTGGTATAAGCCTTTCTTTACTCTCAGCAGTCTACAGGCAGAAACTGCCCATTTCTGGCTAATCCAGTCTACATGGCAAGTCCTAGGTCAGCCAGAGCCACACGATGATTGGGTAGGTGGAGAGAGTCACAGGTTACAATAAATATTTCAATATGATCATGCTGAATAACAAACAGATACCATTTCAGTTCTAGTCTTGGACTAACAGTGAAAATTTAAAAGATGCATAGGAAAACACAATTTCACAAACATTTTCTCAAGTACTTTCTGTCACAAACATCTACAAGCTTAAAGGTAATCCTAAAGCCAGGGACAGTGGCCTAACACTTAGGACTCCAGCACTTACAAAGATCACAAACGGAGCTGGCTTGGGACACCTAGCAAATTCCAGGCCAGCCTGGAGTACACAGGGAGCACCTATCTCAAAAACTGAGAATGTGGAGAACGGAAGGAAAAAGGGAGCTAATTATAAAATCTATTTACTATGTATAACTGAGAATTAAAATGCATCAAAATTGAAAATTCCCTGGAAAATTCCCTGGAAAACTAGCTTCTAATAGCCATCACTACAGACAATCTATTTAGAGAAGCATCATAGCAATATCTGTTATGTAAAACTGCACAAAGCAATCGATTGAGAGCTAAACTAGAAACAGAAAAGATAGTTCATTTGGTAAAGCATAAAAACCTGAATTTGACCCAGAACCTACATAAAAAACCAGGTGTAGGGGCTGGAGAGATGGCTCAGAAGTTAAGAGCAGTGTCTGCACACTGCTATTCCAGAGGTCCTGAGTTCAATTCCCAGCAACCATATGGTGGTTCATAAGCATCTATAATGAGATCTGGTGCCCTCTTCTGGCCTGCAGACATACATGTAGGTAAAACACTTTATATAAGAAATAAATCTAAAAATAAAACAAAACAAAAATCCCAAACTTATTCCAAAAGAAAAAGAAAAATAAGGTGTGATACATCTACACTTGTAGCCCCAGCACCATTAGGAAGGTAAAGACAGGTGGATCTCTGAGGCTTGCTAGCCAGGCAAATTGGTGAGTGAGGTCAGTGAGAGCGCCTGTCTCAAAAAAAGTGGATGCCACCTAGACTCCTAGCCTCTGACCGCCACAGCACATGCACCCATTCCCATAGGAACATAAATATGAATGTGCATGTGCTCATGCACCGGGCACATACATGTATGTGTGTGTGCGCGCGCGCACACACACACACACACACACAGAGTGGGGGAGGGGGAGAGGGGGAGAGGGAGAGAGAGAGAGGGGAGAGGGGGAAATACTTAAAAAAAAAAAAACTAGCATGATCTATTAATCTTTTGGGGCCAAAGGAATAGGTATACCCACAATCTACTACCAAAGAGATAGAAAACTGCCTGTTATGCTACCATTAAAACTAAATGTGTACAGTATTTTATATGCATAGATTATTTCATTCTTGAATGAGGGGTGAGTGACTAGCAATTCCATTTGCCCAGCAAGAGATCTACTACACTGGTACAAAAGAAAAACAGAATTTAAACATAAAAATCATCAAAAGGGGAGAAAGCAAGATCATCGGACAGGTGTGACACATGAAAAGCAAAAGCAAACCCAAATATATCAGTAATTATATTAAGTATAAAAGTACCAAAAGACAGAAAGTATTAATGAAAAAAATATTTTTTACTTACAAAACTCACATGTAAAATAGAACAACAAAAAATAAAAAGTAAAAACCACAGAAAAACCATAAAAACAAACTAGGAGAGTTGCACTACCTCCAGTGATACCTAAAGAAAGTTTAAAAGTCACTTGCTGGATACCTACTAATGTCATGGATAAACAGAGAGGGTAAGAGTATTGTTTAGTCCTGTGATGACTGCATCCCTAGACCCAGGTCCTGGACAAATCTGAGGCTTAACCAGAACATCACAAAACTCTCCAGACCCTCTACTACCAATACTAGTCTAAATACAAATAACAAACACAACTGAGAAAGATAAGAATACAATGGTATTCTGAGAACAGGCACAAAAAGAATGGCAGACACACAAGGAACAAAGGTTACTAAGAAAAAATCTGAAACCTTTGTTTACCATGGCAATGATGAATGCCAAATTCAGTAGCCCACAGCAGTAAACATAGCCAAACTCTAAGTAGAATGACATAAATCTCCACTCTAGTAGAGAAATCCCCACAAATAGTAGGCACGAACTTGTGGTCAAATATATTCAGTTATTTTCCTCAATATTTTATTATATAAAACAAATACCTCTTTGAACAAAAATTTACCAAATATATATACTAAAGGTAGCAATAAAGACACACCTTGTAAAAATAACATAATCATCAGGCCCAGACTCATGACATACAGTTTGGAATAGCCAAGGAATTTAAAGCAGTGTTAATTTAGTGAAAGCTCCAATGGAAAAGGCAGACAGCATGTGAGACCAGACAGGAAATTTTACAAAGAAATAGAAATCATTAAAAAAAAAAAAAAGGAAGTGCTAGAATTGAAAACACAGTGCCAAAGAACACTGCCTTTTCTTTTTTATTTTGTTGTTTTTGTTTGTTTTCTCTGCGTAGCCCTGGCTATCCTGGAACTCCTTGGGATTAAAGGCTTTTACACCCACCACCTGGCTAAAGAACAATGCCTTAGTAGCCACTTACACATATAGCGAAACAGTGTACTGCAAATGTATATGTATATTTGGTAATATTGGGGGAAAATAAAACAAAAACACACCCGAGGCCAGTAGAACTAAATAAAATATGAAAAGGAAAGTGAATTATCTTAACTTTAAAAACACCCAAGAACTCCATTACACACTTCTTCCAGTGTTCTTTTACTTGAAAGCAAACAGAGGGGCAATTTGTCTGTTTATTTGGCTATGTACCACTGTTCTGCTATGTGCTATGCTTTCCCTTTTTCAACTGCTCTCTTGACCTTTGGGTTCCCTTCAGTTCAACATGATGTGCTTATGCCTGTTTATAGCAGCTTTTTACAGGAAGATGTACACCTTACCAATAGCTATACCATTGAATCTCCATGAACAGTTGATTCTGTATAAATCTTCCTCCTCCTTGCATGGCTCAGTGTTGATAGGTACTCACAACTTGAGTTAAAAAGCATAGCAGCCATGCCATGGCATGCCCAGGAGTCAGCATTCTATACCATCCCCCTACTTTTCTCTGGCTCTTACATTTTTCTTACCTCTTTTCCCACGTTTTCTGAGCCCTGGAGGTTGTAGTGTAGTTGTTCCATTTGTAACTAGGTAATCCAACAGTCATTTATTCTCTGTAGGCTAACCATTTGTGAGTCTCTGACAAGCAGCTTCTGCTAAGCTTCACTGATCAAAGCTGACATCATCACTAACGTATGGGCACAAACAGTTCTTTAGAAGGCAATTTGACAGGCATATTATGTCATTTAGCAAAACAACACTTTTTGCTTCTTCATTCGGGCTTAGAATCACCCCAGCCATAGGATTTTGATCAATTTTACAGTAGCAGACATGATCCCCCTACCATAAAAGAGGCATTGAATTGAATCAGAAAGCAGTTTGTTACCCTCACAATAGCCCTGCAACAATGAGCTCATCTTGCCTGACTTGTCAGTATTATTGTACACAGGATACACACTTGAGTAAGACTTTCCCTGACAACTCTCCCTCAGTGCATCTTCCAATACCATGAGGGATAGCCAGTAGGAAGGATGTTTCTGGCCCATTTCCAGCTTGATTTATTTTTCCAACAACCAAGATACATGGTAAGTCAGGCTTTAAGTTCGTGAATATATATGTGTGTGAGTACCAGTAATTTAACAGAAGAAAAAAATTAGAGACAAAAGGGTACAGACAATCTGTAATATATTTCCCTGACAGCAGATATTTCCACAACTGCTCTTTCATTCCCATGAATACTTACGTCCCATGAAAAAGGGAAGACACCAGGTTTCCTCAGAGTCTATAATCTTCAAATACTTTTTTGAAATGAACACCATCATTAACATATAAGTAGTATTAATCTTTTCAAAACAAATAGCCAGGCATGGTGGCTAATGTTAACAATTTTTGTTTGTTTGTTTGTTTTTTGTTTTTTGAGACAGGGTTTCTCTATGTAGCCCTGGCTGTCCTAGAACTCACTCTGTAGACCAGGCTGGCCTCGAACTCAGAAATCCACCTGTCTCTGCCTCCCAAGTGCTGGGATTAAAGGTGTGTGCCACCACTGCTCAGCTACAATTTCTTTTGAAATAAAACATTCCATCTTAGGGGGAAGGCATCCTTAACGCACAGATGTACTAAATGGGAAGTAAAGCAGTCTATCCTGCGGGGAAATTCTTTGAGCTCAGGACTCAAGAGGTTTCAGGAAGCTCCTGCAATTGACAAGATTCACTAGGCACCCCATCACTACCACCACACATTTATAAGCAGTAAGGACTTCTGAATCACACTCTCAGACAAGATGAGCTACCCAAAGAGACCTTTGTTCAACTGTTTGCTGGTTGTGTACTGGCACTCCAAGTTTCCAGTTTTTGTGAACTGTCACCCATGGGTAGGTTTTGGTAATGCAGGTATCTCTGAATCATTTCTTCTCTTGTAAGTAAGTGATTCCACATCCATACTCGTCCTGTATATTACCCCAATAAATTCTCTGGTTCCCCAAGATGACTTCAGTAGTATCCTTACTTTGGTCAGGAGTAAGATGCTTGTTCACATATCGCCAGGAATAGTATCACCTAACAGTGAAATTACAGTACCTGTAATTTCAGCACTCAGGAAGCAGAGGCAAGAGGATTATAAATCTGAAGCCAGACCAGCCACATTCATATCAATAAAAAGGAGGTAAATTCTCAGTGTGAAAACTGAGACAGCATTTGCTAAACTCAATTTTTTACAGTTACAGGTTAGAGGGCTCTTCTGGCAAGGACTGTAATGACATTAGGAGTCATCCCACAGAAATGTCTCCAAAAAGCCTAAGTGTCTGTGAAGGCAGAAGACTTGAAACACTAGAGAAAATAACCTTGAAATTATATCTAGTTTCTTATGTAGAAAAATAGCAAATGGCTTTTGAGAGAAGGAAGCACAAAAAAATTACAAATTAGAGGGCATTATGGCAAGGATGATAATGACATCAGGAATCTCCCACAGAAATATCCCCAAAGAGTGTTTGTGAGGGCAGAACTTGTATTTGCACACTCAGTGAACTGTGGAGGTCAGTACCAAGACAAGAACATTCAGGCAAACATACTTTCAGGAGCAAATATGGCACATTCTAAATGTCCAAAATAAAATAATTTCCAACATGCATATACAGAACTTTAGCCTCAATGGGCTGATATAATGGTTCAGCAGGTAAAGGCTCTTGCCAAGTAAGCTGACCAAGCTGAGTTTAATCTCCTAACCCCATATGATGGACGAAGAAAACCAACCTCCATAGGGAATAGATGACTTCCACATGAGCACCATGGCACACACTCCCACTCTCCCAAGTAAATAAGTATAGTAAGAAAACAAAAATGGAAAAATAAATTGGATATAACTAACACTTAAATCTCTTTTAAAAAGAAATTTTAGCCCCAAATTATGTCAACTAAAGTTAGTCTTTTTTTTTTTTTACATTAAATTGGTGTATAGCCACATTGTCAGGAAAAATAACATGTTCTTACCAACAAAAGACCAGCATATCCAAGAACCCGAAAGAAATCCAACAGGAAAAGAACAATGGCACTAAAGAAAAGAAATCACTTACAGAAAATTAGATAAAGATTATACTTAAAAGTGGGGGTTCAGAAAAGAGCCCAATGACTTGTTCCATTAGCATAAGGACCTGAATTTACATCCACAAGCACCCAAGTAAAAGCTGGATGCAGACTTTCTGTATCTGCAATCCCAGTGCTCCTGTGATTGTCAGGCAGGAGATGACAGGCAATCCTAGAAGCTCCTGGTACAGCCAGGTGTTCACAGAAGAAAAGAAATCCTTTCACAAAGAAAGATAGAAGACAAAGACTAATATGGAAGTTGTCCTTTGATCCCCATATACACCCTGTATTCTCCCCCCACGCCATTTACACGCACATGCACACGCGCACACACACAGACATTCCTGTCTCTCTCCAACTCCTAACTATCCTACGCAGCTTGTCGTTCACAGCTTTGAAGTATTAACTGATACAGACTAATGGATTTCACACATACAATTTGATGCATTAACATTACTATTACCATACTCAAGATTGCCCACCTTTCCTAAAGCCTTTCTTAGCTCCTTCTCCCTATAAGCACTATCTGCTTTCTAACACAAAAGAGTAGTTTACATTTTCTAGATTTAAACACAGTAAAATATACAGTATACTTTCCTTCAGTCTATCTTCTTTCAGTAAAACATACAATATACTTTCCTTCAGCCTATCTTCTTTCAGTAAGCCTAATTATTTTAAGGTCTGTTTATGCTGTGGAGAACATCAACAGTTTCCATTGCTAAGTAATATTTCGTTGTGTAAATAGGACACAATTTCTTTATTCACAGACTTGTGACTGACACTCAGATAGTTAGATGTACTTAGTTATCAATAAACCTGCTAAGAGCATGTGTTCTTGGGTGACTATATGCTTTGGTTTGTCCTAGAGAAATACTTAGAAATGGAATGGGTGCGCCATGCGACATGTATGCATTTACATTGTTTTAAAAGCTCTGCTCAAATTTTAAGCCAATCCTTTTTCTTTCCCACCAGCAAAAGAGAATTACAGACAATTTCCATCCTTGCCAACACATGACTTTTCAATGAGTGTCTTCTCCCAGTATAAGTCTTGGCACACCTTGCTAATGGTATGCTCCAAATATCAAAGATTTTTACTGTGACAAGCCCCTTCAGCTACTGTTTCCTGCCTTTTTTAGTTTTTTTTGGGTTTTTTTGGGGGGGCCTAATTCCAAGATCATTAAATCCCCCCCTTGTCTTTTTGTGGTTTTACAGTCTTACCTCTTCCATCCATCTAGCCTATGCTTATTTGAAATTAATTTCTGTGCATGTGTATTATAAAGTCTTACATGGTAGGTCAAAGTTAAAGACACTTGGTGTACATGGCTCTCCAGTTGGTCTAGTACCATTTGTTGAGAAGAATGGCTTTTCATGGAAAACCAGCTTCAACCCCTCAAGTCAACCTTTCCTCTATAAGCCACCCAGTCTCCAGCAACTCTAAACAGTCCTGTTTACACTCTCTTCACTTCCCTGTCCATCTTCTTCCTTCCAACAATTGGCCAAGCCCCAATCGTACAAAAATTAAACTATCCATCTATTCCCTAAGTAAATTCTTCCAGCTAAAAATGACAAAAGGGGGAAAAACCCTCAGAAATCTATGCTAACCAAAGACAACTGAGATTCATGCTTCTAACAAAGAATGAGCACTGTTGCTGTTCTCTAATCTACTGCATGTCTCCAGTCCATCCACTCTCCTAACCCTTGGAATTATTTTACTCTTTCTTCAAACTAACAGCTATTCTCCTCATTCTTCCATTCAACTCCGTGTCACTGAAACAGTTGGCTAATAGACAGATAGATCCTGGACCACCAAAGGGAGACAAACTATTTCTTATCCCATAGCATTGCTGACAACAATAACTGAGACAATGTACACATGCAAGGCACTTGACCCCAGCCTGGTACAAAGCCAGCCAACTCCCAGTTAGTGATGCTTCCCCTCACCACTTTTACTACAAATAAACCATGAACCAGGATTGTGAAATAACTTTAACAACACTTAACAAAGACTTTTCTTAATGCATCTAATTTTATAACATACTATACAGTCTTACATTAATGATAAGAATACATATATATGTATACATATATGCGAGTACATATGTGTGTGTATATCCGTTAGGAAAAATTACATTTGACACAAGACTTTAACATTTAGATTAGATACTTGTTATCTTAATTGTTTATATTTTATTGAAAGGTCTGCTTTTCTAACTGCATATACAAAATCTCAAACAGTCTAAATCATGACAGAAAAAAGTGTAGAAGACTACCACAGCTCTATCAACTCATGTTCCTATACCTATACTGTTCAAAAGCAAGGACTGTCCTATATGCCTAACTTTTCACATAATTCAAATAAACAAGTGTATGAGTGCCTTAAAAGGCAACATATTGCATTATTCTGGTTGGGCTGATGGAAATGAGAAACACTTTGCACTTACCCCCGTGTTTGTCAACAGCACCCACTTAGGTGGTGGAGCTGAGGTTCTGTGCTTAGCTGATCCTGGGCTTAAAAAGCAATCTAGTATATATTTAGATCAGACCTAAAGAATACATTAAATTTCATATTTTACCTTCCTATCACAGACTTTCCTTGTGAAATAACTTGAGAAAATATTAGCCTCTGCTCCAAAGATTAATCCTTGGACAACAGTCATAGAAGATTAAAGACCTTTTCAACATTAGTGTTTCTGTTTTTTCCCCTCCCTGAACAATCTTGACAATTATTTTTGAAATAATACTTATAATCCACTCATTCCCAGGATCACTACTCTGAATCATCTAAATAAGACAGTGTGCAGAAAACCAGAGCCATCCACACATTGTTTTGACAGATCCAGGCCAACCCGTTGCAAAGCTTCTGAATGTGTGTTCCCCACAGGCCCATGTACATCTTCCGTTAGCTCTAGCAAATGTTCTTTTTTCCCCCCTGGTCTAGTTCTAGGTTTTGAAGCAAAAATAAAAATAAAACTATCAGTTGTGTGGCTCAACCTTCTAACAGGGTAAAAAGAAAAAGTTGCTTGTTATAAAGAAAACGCTATTTGTTATATAAACCATATTAAACATCTGTTTAGCAGAAATGCTTTTTATAAAAGCAGCACGACAAAAATCCCAGAAACAGTGAATATTCCAAATTCATGGATTCTACCTATGCAAATTCAGCAAGCCTAGGATCAAGTATGTTTGAAGGGTCCTGACTGTGAATTGCATTTCCTTGTCTTTACTCTTTCAATGGTACAGCTCAGTTCTTCACACAGCCTTTCTGTTGTGAACTGACACTGTAAGTAGTCTTGAGAGGACTTCAAGTATGCAGAATGCATACTTGTATTCTGAATGTATAATGTATGTATGCATTATGTAGGTTATATGAAATACCACTTTTCGAAGAGATCCAAGCATCTGTACTTGGACATGTGGGACTCCCAGAAGCAAAGTCCACACAGGAGCAGGTGAATTTTAGTTTTTTGAAGGATAAAAGGATTTAGAAAGTACCTATAGGGCTGTGAATGATTCAGCATGCCTCTGATCTCAGCTAAAAGTGTTCACATACGTTCACCTATTAAAACATACATTAAGATACTACAAAAACAAACAACAAATAAGAATATAACAAAAAGAAACAAAAACCATAGAGATAAGTACCACTAAAGATACGGAGAAACTAGAACCCATGGGCCAGTGAGATGGCTTCAATAAAGGTGCCTGTCATGGAAGTCTGACAACAAGTTTAATACATACAAACAATGCAGAAATTGAAGGGCAAAAAGTTGTCCTCTGACCACCACATATACACATACATACCATGGCACACATAACCAGAAACCCAAAAGCATACTCACATGCACACACACCCCTATATGCACACATATACCAGGAACACAGTAAAGAATAAACTGGTATCCTTGTAAACTGTTAGTGGAAAATAAAATGGATGATGCAGCAGATTCTTCAAAAAACAAATAGACAAACAAACAAACAAAAATCAACTAAACAAAGATCATATTACCATATGATCCAGCAGCTCTACTTCTAAGAACAAAAGGGCCAGGTGTGGTGGCACATGCCTTGATTCCAGCACCACTTGGGAGGCAGAGGCAGGCAGATCTGCGTATGAGGCCAGCCTGGTCTACAAAGCAAATTCCAGGACAGCTAAGGCTACACAGGGAAACCCTGTCTCAAAAAACAACCAACCAACAACAAAAACAAAAGAATTAAGTATGATCTCAGGGATCTGTATACCCATATACATAGCAATACTATATATACCTAAAATGTAGAAGCAGCTCAAGAGTTTGGTGAAGGATAAACGCAGTGTGTATACACTCTCACTCTCTCTCTCTCTCTCTCTCTCTCTCTCTCTCTCACTCTCACTCTCTCTCTCTCTCTCTCTCTCTCTCACACACACACACACACACACACACACACACACACACACTGGACTGTATGCCGCCTCAAAAATAAAAATGTGGGATTAACAGGATGGCTCAGTGGGTAGGGGGCACTTAATGCTAAAGCCTGACCATGTGAGTTCAATTCCTGGGACACCCATGATAGAAGAGAATGAACTAGCTCAACTCTGACCTCCTCTGACCTCCACATACACACTATGGCACACAGGAACTTATATACAAGATGAAAGGAAGGAGGAATGGAAAATAGCAATATACTAAAGAAGAGACACTGCCAAGTGATACAAGCCAATCACAAAAAGATAAACACTGTATAATTCCTGCACATGAAGCGCTTAGAACAGTATCACAGACAGGCAGTTTAACAGTGGTTGTCAGGGATTAAGAATGGCAGGAATGGGAAGAAACAGGAGTTACTATGTAATGCGATTAACACTTTAGTTTTTGTTTTTTTGTTTGTTTGTTTGTTTTTGTTTTTCGAGACAGGGTTTCTCTGTATAGCCTGGGCTGTCCTGGAACTCACTCTGTAGACCAGGCTGGCCTCGAACTCAGAAATCCGCCTGCCTCTGCCTCCCAAGTGCTGGGATTAAAGGCGTGCACCACCACCGCCCCAACACTTTAGTTTTGAAGACAAAAAAAACTACGGAGATGTAAAGTAATAATGGATGTACATCGCTATGAGTGATTTTGTATAGAAACAGATTCTTGGTATATAGCCCAGGTTGGCCACAAACTCAAAATTTTCTTGACTTCTGAGTGGTGAGAGACAGGAATGAAACACCTGGATCAACTGTGGATTTATTTAAACACTGAATTGCACACTTAAAAATTATCAAAAGGGGACAGGGAGATGATCCAGTCAGCAAAGTGCTTGCTAAAGAAGCATGAAGATCTGAGTTTGCAGTCCCCCACATCCACATAAAAGCCAGGACTGTGGTGATGCTCCTGTAATTCTAGTTAGTACCAGGAAAGCAGAGACAAAACGATCCTTGGAGTTTAATGAGTTAGTCTTGCTGAATCAATGAGCTACAGGCTCAGAGAGTGACTGAGGAAGACTCCTGGTATGACCACTAGGCTTCACATGTCTGTGCACACACATAAACACACACATAGATGACGTAAGCTTTTAAACCATTAAAAAATGGTTACAAAGGTAGACTTGAGGGCTGGAGAAATGGCTCCGAGGTTAACAGTGAGTACTGTTCTTACAGAAGACTAGAGTTTGGCTCCTAGTATCTGAGTGTGCTGGTTCACAACTGCCTCTAATTCCATTTCCATAGGATTCCACGTTTTCTGGCCTCCACAGACAACTGCACTCATATTTGCAAACCCACACTCAGACACGTATACATATAATTAAAAAATAAGATAAAATCAGGCTAGAGAGCTGATTCAGCAGTTAAGAATGTTCACCGTTCTTCCAGTGGACCCAAATTCAGCTGCCAACAGCCACATCATGCAGCTCACAACTGCCCATAACTCGATACAGGGAATCTGCATCCTTTCTACCCTTCATGGGCACCTATATACACATGGCATGTCACACACACACACACACAAACATGTGCACATGCACACACATATACCTTTAAAGATGCAACCTTTTAAAAACATAGTAAGTCAGGTGCAGTAGCACATGCACTTTAATCTCTTCATTTGGGAGACAACAGCAAGGACATCTCTGAGAGTTTGAGGCCAGCCTGGTCTACATAGTGAGTTCCAGATCTAACACGGTTACATAGTGTGACTCTGTCTCAAAACAGCAAAAGAAGAAGAAAGAAGAAAGAAGGAGGAAGAGGAAGGAGAGGAGGAGGAGGAAGAGGAGAGGAAGGAAGGAAGGAAGGAAGGAAGGAAGGAAGGAAAGAAGGAAAGAAGGAAAGAAGGAAAGAAGGAAAGAAAGAAGGAAGGGTGGGTGTGTGGTGCTAGTTCAAAGCAAATGATACTTACTTTGCTTTTTAATTTTTACCTTTCTGACCATGTCAGCTCCATCAGATAACAGGCTTCTGAACAATAGGATCATTTAAATTCTTACGATTTGGAACAGTTCTAGTTTCAAATCAAATTTCTAGTTGAAGAAATACAAAAGACTATGGGAGAAGAGGGGATTGTTGAATAGGGAAACATACTAGTAGCCAGTGCAAATATCAGTTCCCAGCACCAATATGGCAGCTCACATCCAGTTCCAGGAGATCTGATGTCCTCTTCTAACAGTCAGGTGCACAGACATATTATGCAGGCAAACACTCATAAAATAATTAAAAAATGACCTATCCTATTCTTCAGCCATTAATATCTTCCAGAACAAACTACCTACCCTTGATTTTGTTCTCTTGAGTGGCTGTGACCAATATGAAAGCAACTGTCAGGGCATGGAGCTCTTATTTTACTTATATTTATAATTTTTATATTTATAACTTATTGTATGTGTATGAATGTTTTGCCTGTGTGTATTTACGCATACCATGCCTGACTGGTGCCTGTCAAAGTCAGAAGTAGACAACAAGTCCACTAGAACTGCAATTAAATATGGTTGTCAGCTGCTATATAGATGCTGGGAACTGAACCTGGGTCCTCTGCAAGATGATACAGTCCTCTTCACCACTGAGCCATCTCCTCAGCCCACAGAATTGTCTCTTAAATTTGTTACTTTTGGGGCTGGTGAAATGGCTCAGTGGTTAAGAGTGCTGGCTGCTCTTCCAAGAGGTCCTGAGTTCAACTGCCAGCAACCACATGGTGGCTCACAACATCTATAAAGGGACCTGATGCCCTCTTCTGGCATGCAGATGCCAGAACACTCATATACTTATAAAATAAATAAATAAATAAATAAATAAATAAATAAATGTTAAAAATTTTGTTACTCCACATTTATACTCTACAAAGAATAAACAAGCTGTAAGAGAATACTTGTGTCCTCATACTGCTAGTGGCAAGGTGAATGGCACTGTTGTTCCAAACAAGTCTAGGAGTACCTATGAAATTAAATATGTACCCTAGCAATTGTACTCTTGGTGCTAATTCCAGAGAAATGGAAGCATAATCACATAAAAACACGAATCTTCATACTACCAATACCCAAAACTAAGAACAGAAATGTACCTCAACAGGTCAATGTTTAGACAAACTTTGGTACATTTACAACATGGCCATTCCTAAATAAATAAAATAAAAAATAAAAGTGAAGAACTGCCAATATACATATTGGACAACTTTAATGGACCAAGGGCATGATGCTTAGTGAACTTTTTAAATCACAAAAGATTCACATTGTAAGATTGCATCTGCCCTGAAATCATGATGTGGGTTACGGTGGTGTTTTGTTAATGACCTCTAGAGTGTTGTTACGTCCTGGACCTGTCCCAGATCTCTAGCTCACTTCTACTCTCAGTAGTGCCTTCCCCTTCTCTTTCTTAGTAAACTCGTTTTTCTGTAACTATCCATGTGGCCCTGGCCCAATTCTTTGTTCCGGAATACAAGAACCTGGAAATCTTACCAAGTGATTTCTGGACTCAGTCATTACAGAACTTGACACAGAGATAGGTGGTTATGGTAGATTAAACAAATCTTAACATAAGATCAAACTGCAAAAACCTAAGCACATGCAAAATTGAGCATATGTGCAAAATTATGAAAAGTTAAGCCTATAGCTAACATATACCAATGTTAAATTCCTGAATTTGTTAAGATGCTACTATTGTCATAAGCTTGGTGAAGGGCTCAAGGGACTCTATGTACTAATTCTGAAACTTCCTATGAAATCTGCAATAATTTCAAACTCAAAACTTCTTTAAAATATTAGTGGAAAGCACTCAGATCATTCAAGATACTCAAGCTGTAATTCTAAGTAGCCCTTTCTTGGGTTTTGAGAGTCACTCTCAAGAATTACCAAACCAAAGCAGGTTGTGGGAACTCCTGAATTTGCAGTCTGGTGTTGTCAAGACCCCTAAACTTGTGGCTGATATTTGAGATAAAGACAGTGTTAGTGGCAACTGCACTCCTATTCTGGTTAATTTTATGTCCACTTGACACACTATAGTTACCAGAGAGGAAGGAACCTCAACTGAGAACATGCCTCTATAAAACTGCACTGTGCACAAGCTTGTAGGGCAATTTCTTAGTGATTGATGTGAGATAGTGGTTTTAAGTTCTATAAGAAAGCAGGCTGAGCTGGGTGGTGGTGGCGCACACCTGTAATCCCAGCACTTGGTAGGCAGAGGCAGGCGGATTTCTGAGTTCGAGGGTTCGAGGCCAGCCTGGTCTACAGAGTGAGTTCCAGGACAGCCAGGGCTACACAGAGAAACCCTGTCTTGAAAAACCAAAAAAAAAAAAAAAAAAAAAAAGAAAGAAAGAAAGAAAGAAAGAAAGAAAGGAAGGAAGGAAGGGAGGAAGGAAGGAAGAAAGGAAGGAAGGAAGGAAGGAAGCAAGCAAGCAAGCAAGCAGGCTGAGCCAGGCAATGGTGGTGCATACCTTTAATCCAAGCACTTGGGAGTTTGAGGTTGGCCTGGTCTACAGAGCAAGTTTCAGGACAGACAAGGCTACATACAGAGTCTCTGTCTCAAAAAAAAAAAAAAAAAAAAAAAGCAAACAATGAGGAATAAGCTGGTAAGAGGCACTCTTCCATGGCATCTCCATCAGCTCCTGCTTCTGGGTTCCTGCCTTGTTTGAGTTCCTGTCCTGACTTCCTTCCATGATGAACAGTAATGTAGAAGTGACAGACAATAAACCCTTTACTCTCCAATTTGCTTTTGGCCATGCTTTTTCATTACAGCAATAGAAACTCCAACTAAGACAGCCTCTAACCTATAGAGACTACACTGACCCCTGATAGCATCTGAATTGCTTTATATTAATCTTGAGGTTTCACTATCAAACCATGCTATTTAAAAAATAAAAATAAATGCCTAGGTAAGGTAGCCCATACTTGTAATCCCAGCACTTGGAGACTTGAGCTAGGAAGACAGCAAAGTTGAGTATAGGCAGGGCTACATGGTGAGATTCTGTGTCCAAATAAATTAAAACTCACACCATTTAAGAAGTATTTCAAGCAGATATGAAGATATCCTAAAGAGACACTTTTGCCCTTCCCTTTGGCTAACAGGCTACAGAGCTGGGATGGCAGTGGGGTTCTAAAGAAATGGAGACTTTCCCTGGTAATCTCATGTAAGAAGGAAAAGGCTAAAGCCAGTGCTAACAAAAGGAAAGTCTCTCAGGAAAAGACTTCATAGTTCTAACAACTTGTCAGACCATCTTACAGAAGACTAGAGCCTAGAGAATAATAGATCAATGATGGGCAAGACCACACCCTGACCACAACTGCTTAGTCATGCATGCCTTTTGTCCTCTGTTTAAATCTAAACTTCATGCCAGGGCCCTAGAAGATAAACTAGTGTTGTGATTGGGGGAAGGGAATGTCCACAAAATCTTATTATTTGTTCCTCTTTACAATGCAGCCATGAATAAATCTCTTTTTTCTGCTTTTACTATTACTTGTTTCTTGAATTGGCCTACTGAGTATGGGTGGCCAAGCATGGCTTGTTCAGAATCTCAGGGCCCAGGCTCTGATGCTAACAACACTGGAAATGAAGCAGCTAATAATGAAGCAGCTAGAAATTATGGAGACATGAGAAGAGGAACCCCTCATCTGGAAGTCTAGTTGAAGCCTCTTACCAGGAAAGCAAATCTTCTAGCTCAGTTA
Source organism: Grammomys surdaster (assembly GCF_004785775.1). Taxonomy (NCBI): domain Eukaryota; kingdom Metazoa; phylum Chordata; class Mammalia; order Rodentia; family Muridae; genus Grammomys; species Grammomys surdaster. The sequence goes on along the minus strand of NW_021620771.1, from coordinate 3,225,284 downwards.
ACAGCAGCTACCAGGCCTTCCTCTTACAGCTATAAATCTGAAGTTTTCTAGAGCCCCATCTACAGGAAAAAGGACATGTATTCTCACTTACCACAAGAGAAAAGAGGGCTGCAGAGATGGATCAGCAATTCAGGAGTACTGGCTGCTCTTTCAGAGGACTCTGGCTCAACTTATAGCACCCACATGGCTGCTCATACCCACTAGCTTTTAACTCCTGTTCCGGGGGATCTGACACTCTTTTGGCTTTCATGGGAATTGCACAAGCATAGTACACAGACATAAATGCAGGCAAAATACTCTTGACACATAAAACAAAAATATTAAAAAAAAAGGAACATGGAAAAAAGTAATCTTTTGATTAATTTTAAGTAACCTTAGTAATCTTTTGAGATGTAATTTGAGAGATATAGTCAAATGGTATACTTGGCTAAAGCTGAGACAATAGTGATTCCCTATTAAATGTCTTATTTGTAACTCTATCAGAGAAGCCTACACTAGTGCTCAGCATGTCTTACTGTTTCTGAGTGCCTCCTTTTCTCTCCAAGCCCTTATGTCTATGCCTACATTAAAATCTCCAACTCCGCTTCAAGTTGGCTAGGCCTGAAATCCTTTTCTGCGCTTAATCTCAGTTTGAATCTCAGTTTGACATAAGTGAAGATCCCTAAAGGATTATGGGAACTGGAGCTCCTGAGGATAGTAGGAAAAAGCTGTGTCTCTGCCTTCTCATTGCTAACACTAACAGTGCAATTCAGGTTTTTCTAGGCACCAAATCTAAAACTATGAAGCATCAAACAATACAGTACATTTCAAGAATGATTTCACTCATAGATGAGGAACAGAAAAACAATAGTTGAGAGATGTTGTTTCCCAAAAATAAACCAATATTATATAACACCATGAATTTATCCACCAAAGATTAAGCAGCATTGGTCTTTCAAGACTTTTACTCTGGCTAGGCTTCTATGAGATATCCTCTCAACTAGCTGTTTCTCCAAATCAGCATAAAACATGTAGATGAAGTGCTGTGAAAAGAGCACAAGGTCAAGTCACAGAGTCTGTGCCAACAGCACTCTTAGCTAGCTAGAAGAACGTCTAGCTATCAGAATGGATAGGTCTGTATGGCGGCCAAGGGCCAAGGCTTGCCCCTCAAGTGGATGTTAGCTAAGAGTCAAAAAGACTTTACTGTAATTTATTTTAGATTTCATAAACTGGTGAGAAAAATCTTTTAATGGCTTTTAAAAAGATTTGTTCTCTCCTCCTCCACCCCGTGTATGTGTGTGTATGTATGGGTATGTGCACATTAGTGTAGTGCCAACAAAGACTAGAAAGGAGCACTGTACTCCCTGGAGATGGAGTTACAGGTCATTTTGAGTCACCCAGTATGGGTGCTGGGAACTGAACTTGGGTCCACTAGAAGAGCAGTATGTGTTTTGAACTGCTGAGCCATCACTTCATTGGGTTTAAGAGAAATGTTACCATAATAAATGTATACAATTTCAGAATGTTAAAATGCACAACAGTACACCTCTGACAAATGAGAAAACAGGTATTTATGAAGCACTACTAGCATGCTTAATCAACACTCATCAATCGTTTTAATTTTTGTTTAATTTAGAATTTAACCAAAACACTATTTCTGAAATTTATCCCCAGATCTATTCTGTATTCTAGAAGTAATTAAAGGTAAAAATTATAATAATATTTTCCTGATGTTAATAAGAACAGGAAGCCTAGGCTCAGCCATTAAGAAAAAGTTTCAAGACTGTAGTATTAACCCCCAGGAGTAATCTGACACCTTTCCTCACAGCACTTCACAGATAGTCCCTATGAGGACTGGACAGAAAAGATCCAGAACAGGGCCTGACTGCGATCAGAATGGCCCATTGTCTGTAATGTCTGCACTCCACCTCCTTCCCAGTGTGGTAGCAGCTGCTTCTCATCACTCTGGTCCTGATATCCTTAACTTCCCTATAGGAGGTTCTTACCACTCACACCATTCTCTGCTCAACCTGATAACAAAAAAAGGAAACCGCCTACTGAATCCAACTATAAATAATTTGTAGAAAACAGAAAAACACACACACTGCAATAGTGTGGTAAAAAGAAAAAAAGGATCAATAATTGAAAAAGAAAAGTAAGAAACTGCTGTTCTTCTGTTCAGTCTGGGGCCTTTTAGCACCATTCAGTCATATAGCATTATGCATGCAGCTTCCCAGGGCCTCTTGACACTACTTCACTTGGTCCTCATAATGCTGTGAGGCACTGGCTGGGGTCTCACAAGTTCTACAGGCAAATGAGGTCTAAGTGACTTATTGAAAGTTATAAAGCCAATAGGAGAAAGCAGGAGCTTCTATCTCCACTACTATAGCAGCTGGCTCTCTAAATGGGGGAAATTTTAGGTAGCTAACTGAATTACTGAACACTGTCCACTGAGCAAATTAGTGAACAGTGTTTCCCACACTGAAATGATGAGATCAACCACAGAATTATAAACTATAGGACTGTAAGGATCATTTGTATCATCTCTTATTTTACATTTATTTTTTCTCATAAGAAGAAAATATTTTTAATAATATAAAAATTCTTACAATATCCTCACATTTTAACATCTACAAAGCATGTACGAAGATCAAGAAGCTGAGAAAAATAATGAAAACATACAAACCCTTTCTAATTCATAGATATAAGTCAATTTTAAGATTTCTTCCAATACTTTTAAGTACCATTTACTTTAAGTAACCTTACATTGGGAGTTGGGAAGATGGTTGTCAATAAACTGTTCGTCATCTAAGCACGAGGACCTGAGTTCAGATTGTCAGCACCCATATAAAAAGCATGTACATGTAATTCGGCACTGGGGTGGGGATGGGAGCCAGAGACAATGGAATCCCTGAGGCTTGCTGGCTAGCCAGTCTAGCTGAAAAGCAATGAACTCTGTCCAGTGAAAGACTGTCTCAGAAAATAACATGAGAAGTGATTGAGGAAGACATACAACATTGACTTTCCAGCTTCTACATGTACCTGCACATACATCTGTACACACATACAAGTAAACCTACTATCATATAATCTTATATACATGATTAAGGTACAATGCAGTGATAATATATATTCAATTTTTTTCATTATTTCTTCTCAAATTCACAAAGTAACAACAGAGGATATGGTAAACTGACAAAAATATCTGAGGCAAATAAACAAATCTAGCAAAATCTGAAAGAAGAAAAACAATCTTATAGTGCAATTAAAAATCCTATGAAAAAAAGATTTTGTGCATTTATGTGTACATGATGAGCAGAAGAAACTCTGTTCACAATGTAGGCTCCAGGAATGGAACTGTAGTTGTCTGGCTTGGTGTCCAGCACCTTTACCCACTGAGCCCTTAAGATTCTGATTTATCCAATAATGTGATTTTCCTCATTTTGCCACAAACACTACAGTAATTCAGATTCCACAATAATAAATGCATGTAAACTTTAGAGGAAAATATATCTCAAAATCATGTTATTGTTACTATAGCAACCTGTTTTTAATTCCTTTTTTTTTTTTAACAGTCTAGTCGTTGCCCCACTCTTGGTCTGCCCACCCAGAGTTCCTCATTCCATTCCTCCCCACCCCTATCTTCAAGAGAAATTTTCCCCAACCTCCCACCAGACCTCCCCAATCCCTGGGGCCTCAAGTCACTCAAAGCCACACCAGGCAGTCCTCTGCTATATATGTGGTGGGTGTGGGTGTGTGTGCTGCCTGGTTGGTGGCTTGGTGTCTGAGAGATCTCAGGGGTCCAGGTTAGTTAAGACTGCTAGTCTTCCTATGGGGTCACCCTCTTCTTCAGCTTCATCCAACCTCTTCCTAATTCAACCATGGAGATCCCCAACTTCAGTCCAATGGTTGGGTGTATCTGCATCTGTCTCAGTCAGCTTCTTGCTGGGCCTAACGGAATACGGCCATGCTAGGCTCCTGTCTGTAAGCACATCATAGCATCAGTAATAGTGTCAGGCCTGGGAGCCTCCCCTTCAGATGGATCTCAAGTTAAGTGATCACTGGACTGCTTTTCCCTCAGTTTCTTCTCCATTTTTGCCCCTGCAGTTCTTTTAGACAGGAACAATTCTAGGTCTTTCTACTAAAGGTAGACTCTATGAGTTCCCTTTCCCCATTTTCATCTAAGGTCCTTCCCTTTCAGTCCTGAGAGTCTCTCACCTCCCAGGTCTCTGGTACTTTCAAGTGGGTCCCCCATCACCACCTCCCATCCCTCCAGGATGCATATTTCCATTTATTCTGCTGGCCCTTGGGGCTTCTTTCCTGTCCTCTCCTATACCTGATCATGTTCCCCTTTTCCCTTCACCCTCCCTTCTTCCACCCAGGTCTCTCCTTCCCTCTGCCTCCTGTGATTGTTTTCTTCTCCCTCTCAAGTGGGATTGAGGCATCCTCACTTGGGCCCTTCTGCTTGTAAACCTTCTTGAGTTCTGTGGATTGTATCCAAGGGTATTCTGTACTTTTGTGGCTAATATCCACTTATTAGTGAGGTTATACCATGCATGTCCTTTTGGGTCTGAGATACCTAACTCAGGATGATATTTTCTAGTTCTATCCATTTGCCTGCAAAACTCATGATATCCTCATTCTTAATAGCTGAATAGTACTCCACTGTGTAAATGAACCACATTTTCTGTATCCATTTTTCCATTGTGGGATATCTGGGTTGTTTCCACCTTCTGGCTATCACAGATAAGGCCACTACTATGAACATAGTGGAGCACAGGTCCCTGTAGTATGGTGGGGCATCTTTGGGTATATGCCCAAGAGTGGTATAGCTGGGTCTTAAGGTAGATCTATTTCCAATTTTCTGAGAAACCTTCAGACTGATTTCCAGAGTGGTTGTACCAGTTTGCAATCCCACCAGCAATGGAGTAGTATTCCTCTTTCTCCACATTCTTGTCAACATGTGCTGTCACCTAAGTTTTTCATCTTAGCCATTCTGATTGGTTTAAAGTGGAATATCAGGGTCATTTTGATTTGCATTTCCCCCGATGACTAAGGACTTTGACCATTCCTTTAAGTGCTTCTCAGACATTCGAGATTCCTCTGTTGAGAATTCTCTGTTTAGCTCTATACCCCATTTTCTGATTGGGTTGTTTGGTTTTTTTGGAGGTTAGCCTTTTGAGTTCTTTATATATCTTGGATATTAGCCTTCTACTGGATGTGGGGTTAGTGTAGATTTCTTTTTTCCAATTTGTATGTTGCCAATTTGTCCTACTGACTATGTCCTTTGCCTTACATAAGCTTTCCAGTTTCATGAGGTCCTATTTATCAATTCTTGATCTTAGAGCGTGAGCTATTGGAGTTCTGTTTAGGAAATTTCACTTCCCTACCCCATGTCAATGAGTTCAAGGCACTATCCCACTTTCTCTATTAGATTCAGTGTATCTGGTTTTATGTTGAGGTCCTTGATCCACTTGGACTTGAACATTGTGCAAGGTGACAAATATGGCTCTATTTTCATTTTTCTAAATACCAACTGCCAGTGAGTCCAGCATCATTTATTGAAGATGCTTTCTTTTTTCCATTGTATTTGGCTTCTTTCTCAAAGATCAAGAGTCCATAAGTATGTGGAGTTATTTCTGGGTCTTCACTTCTATTCCATTGATCAACATGTCTGTCTCTGTACCAATACAATGCAGTTCTTATCACTATTGCTCTGTGGTACAGCTTGAGGTCAGGGATGGTGTTTCCTCCAGAAGTTCTTTTATTGTTAAGAATTGTTTTAGCTATTCCGGGTTTTTTGTTTTTCCATATGAAACTGAGAATTGCTCTTTCCATTTCTGTAAAGAACTGTGTTGGAATTTTGGTGGGGATTGCATTGAATCTGAAGATTGCTTTCGGTAGGTGTTATAGTATATATATGCTCAACCCAAGGAGTGGCACTATTAAAAGGTGTGGTCTTGTGGAAGTAGGTGTGTCACTGTGGGTGTGGGCTTTATGACCCTCATCCTAGCTGCCTGGAAGCCAGTCTTCCACTAGTAGCCTTTAGATGAAGATGAAGAATTCTCAGCTTGGCCTGCATCATACCTGCCTGGATGATGCTCTGCTCCCACCTTGATGATGGACTGAACCTCTGAAACTGTAAGCCAGTCAATTAAATGTTGTCCTTTGTAAGACTTGCTTTGGTCATAGTGTCTATTCACAGCAGTAAAAGCCTAACAAAGACAGAGTATGGCCATTTTTACTATGTTTATCCTACCAATCTAAAAGCATTGGAGATCTCCCTATTTTCTGAGGTCTTCAACTTCTCTCTTGAGAAACTTGAAGTTCTTGTTATACAGATTTTTCACTTGTTTGATTAGAATTACCCCAAGATATTTTGTATTATTTGTGACTATTGTGAAGGGTGTTGTTTTCCTATTTTCATTCTCAACCCTTTTATCACTTGTATAAAGGAAGGCTGCTGATTTGTTTGAGTTAATTTAATATCCAGCCACTTTGCTGAAGTTGTTTATCAGCTGTAGAAGTTCTCTTGTAGAATTTTTGGGATCACTTATGTACACTATCATATCATCTGCAAGTAGTGATACTTTGACTTCTTCCTTTCCAATTTATCTTCATGATCTCCTTTTGTTGTTTTACTGTGCTAACTAGACCTTTGAGTACTAAATTGAACAGATATAGGAAGAGTGGCTAGCTTTGTCTTGTTCCTGATTTTAGTGGGATTGCTTCAAGTATCTCTCCATTTAATTTGATATTGGCTGTTGGTTTGCTGTATATTGCTTTTATTATGTTTAGGTATGGACCTTGAATTCCTGATCTCTCTAATACTTCTAACATGAAGAGGTGTTGTGTTTTGTCAAATGCTTTTTTCAGCATCTAATGAGATGATCATGTGATTTTTTCCTTTGTTTATATAGTGGATTACATTAATGGATTTTCATATATTGAGCCAACTTTGCATCCTTGGGATGAATTAGGTAGTGTTTGTTCTGTTTCCATTTTATGGAATAGTTTGAGAAGTGTTGTTACTAGTTCAATTGAAGATCTGGTAAAATTCCTCACTAAAGCCATCTGGCCCTGGGCTTTTTTCTTGGTTGGGAGGTTTTTAATGACTTCTATTTTGTTAGGGGATATGGGCCTGTTTAGATAGTTTACCTGCTCTGGATTTAACTTTGGTACGTATCTGTCTAGAAAATTACCCATTTCATCTAGATTTCCCAGTTTTGTTGAGTATAGGCTTTTGTAGTAGCATCTGATGAGTTTTTTAATTTCCTCAGTTTCATTTCTGACTTTGTTAATTTGGATACAATCTCTGTACTCTTTAGTTTGGCTAGGGGGTTTATCTACCTTGTTGATTTTCTCAAAGAACCAGATTTTGGTTTTGTTGATTCTTTGTATAGTTCTCTTTGTTTCTATTTGGCTCCATTTGACTATTTCCTGCAGTCTACTAGTCTAGGATATGTTTGCTTCTTTCTGTTCTAGGGCTTTCAGGTATGCTGTTAAGTTGCTAGTGTAGGATCTCTCCAATTTCTTTACAAGGGCACTTAGTGCTATGAATTTTCTTCTTAGCACTGCTTTCATTGTGCCCCATAAGTTTGGAAATGCTATGTCATCATTTTCACTGAATTCCAGGAAATCTTTATTTCTTCCCCAACTGAGTTATCATTGACTAGAGAGTTGTTTAATTTTTAATGGATATGTGGGTTTTCTGTTGTTTTTGAAGTCTAGCCTTTAGTCCGTGGTGATCTGATAGGATGCATAGGATTATTTCAATTTTCTTTTATCTGTTGAGGCTTGTTTTATGACTGATTATATGATCATTTTGGAGACGGTACCATGAGGTGCTGAGAAGATACATTCTTTTGTTTTAGGATGAAAATGTTCTGTATACATCTGTTAAATCCAATTGGTTCATAACCTCTATTAGTTTCACTGTGCCTGTTTAGTTTCTGTTTCAATGATCTGTCTATTGGTGAGACTGGGGTGAACCCTCCCACTATTATTGTGTGTAGGTCAATGTGTGTTTTGAACTTTAGTAAAGTTTCTTTTATGAATGTGGGTGCCCTGGCATTTGGGGCACAGATGTTAAGAATTGAGACTCTCTTGGTGGATTTTTCCTTTGAGGAATATGAATATTTCCTTCCCCATCTCGCTTGACAATTTTTGGTTGAAAGTCTACTCTATTGGATTGGCAACTCTCCCTTGTTTCTTGGGACCATGTGCTTGAAAGACTTTTTTTTTTCCAGCCTTTTACTCTAAGGTAGTGTTTGTCTTTTTCACTGAGATGTATTTTCTTGTATGCAGCAAAATGCTACATCCTGCTTGCATATTCAGTCTGTTAGCTTATGTCTTTGTATTGGGGAATCAAGTGCATTGATATTGAGAAATATTAAAGACAGATGATTGTTAATTCCAGTTATGTTTATTGTTGTAGGTAGCACTGTATATATGCGATTCTCTCCCTTTAGTTTTGTTGTGAGATGATTAATTTCTTGCTTTTTCTTTGGTGTAGGTACCCTCCTTGTGTTGGAGTTTTCCTTCTAGAATCCTCTGTAGAACTGGATTGGTAGATAGATATTGTTTAAATTTGGTTTTGTCATGGAATGTTTTGGTTTCTCCACCTATGATGATTTAAAGTTTTGCAGGGGATAGTAGCCTGACCTGGCATTTGTGTTCTCTTAGGGTCTGCATGACCTCTGTCCAGGCTCTTCTGGCTTTTAGGGTCTCTGTTGAGAATCTGGTGTAAATTTGATAGGTCTGCCTTCATATGTTACTTGGCCTTTTCCCCTTATAGCTTTTAATATTCTTTCTTTGTTCTGTGCATTTAGTGTTTTGATTATTATGTGATGGGAGGATTTTCTTTTCTGGTCCAATCTATTTGGTGTTCTGTGGGCTTTTTGTACATTTATGGCCATCTCTTTCTTTAGGTTGGAGAAGTATTCTACTATGATTTCGTTAAAGACATTTTCTGGTCCTTTGAGCTGGGAATCGTCACTCTCTTCTATTCCTACTGTACTTAGGTTTGATCTTTTCATTGTGTCCTGGATTTCCTGGATGTTTTGGGTTAGGGGTTTTTTGTTTTGTATTTTCTTTCTTTTTTTTTTTTAAAGATTTATTTATTTATTTTATTGTGAGCACACTGTAGCTGTCTTCGGACACACCAGAAGAGGGCATCCAATCTCACTATGGGTGGTTGTGAGCCACCATGTGGTTGCTGGGATTTGAACTCAGGACCTCTGGAAGAGCAGTCAGTGCTCTTAACCACTGAGCCATCTCTCCAGCCCCCTGTTTTGTATTTTCTTTGAATGTTTTGTCAATATCTTCTAAGGTATCATCTATGCCTGAGATTCTCTCCAATATCTCTTATGTTCTGTTGTTAATACTTGCACCTGAAGCTCCTGACCTCTTTCCTAGGTTTTCCATTTCCAGGGTTGACTCTATTTGTGATTTCTTTATTGATTCTTCTTCCATTTTTAGGTCTTGGACTGCTTTGTTCAATTCCTTCACCTATTTGTGTTTTCTTGTATTTCTTTAAGGGATTTATTTGTTTCCTCTTTAAGAGCTTCTACCTGTTTACTTGTGTTTTCCTGTATTTCTTTCAGTTAGTTGTTTATATCCTCTGTAAAGGACTGTATTATCTTCATGAGATAGGATTTTAGGTCAGCATCATGGTTTCCAAGTGTGTTGGGGTATCCAAGGCTTGCTGTAATCGGAGAACTGGGTTCTGATGGTGCTGAAGTATATTAGCTTCTGTTGCTTACGGTCTTGTGCTTACCTCTTGCCATCTGGTTATCTCTGGTATTAATTGGCCTGGGTGTCTCTCTCTGGAGCCTACTTTCTTTGTCCTTGGGTTGCTGCAGGTCTTCTGGAAGGCCTCAGACTGTGGGGTCTTCACAGGGGCAGATAAGCTGATGATCTGCCCAGGTGCGAAAGGTGCAGGCCAGAAGAGAGGTAGAGTTCAAGTAGAGGGGATGGGTCCTAAATCCACTGAACTCCTCTTGAGTCCCAGCGTTGTGGTTATTTCAGAGGGTCCTTTACCTCCCTTGCCCTGGGTGCAGCAGATCTCCTAGGAAGCCTTCAGACTGTGGGGTCTTCAGAGGGGCAGACAAACAGACGATCTACCCTGGCAGAAGGTACTACAGCAACATTTTAAAATGCACAGATACACTATCTTCTGACTTGTGTGCTCCACAGTAAGTTCTCCCCTTCCCTGCTCAAAAACAAGTTCAGTCCTCTGAGCAGTAATTCTCTCCCTTTATAATCTTGACATGGTGATCAAACATGAATTTATCAAACTTCCCATTAAACATGAACACAGAATTATTCAACCTCCATGATTACGAAGATATGTATTAATTTTTCTCTCCTATGGCACAACTGGATGAATACTTTTTTTTTATTCTTTAAAAACAAAAAAAGCCTAATTTTATTTCGCTTAACAGTTTCTCTGATACGAAGAGAAATATCAAAAGAAAACCTAGGGCATATACACATGTAACACCCTACCCCATTCCCCAAACCCTCCCGTAACGTAAGAAAAGAAAGGACAAAGTTCTCTTCAATAGAGAATATTATCTTCGCTTCTGGAAGATGTTTCCATGCCCCATTCCACATCCTCTTCCTCTTGCAGCCGCTTGGGACTTCAGAATAGCAGCTTTTCCTCAGCCAGTCCCTGAGCCTTGGTTTTTATTTTTCATGCTCTTTAACATGGGTGCATTTTTCAGCACGGCAGGCAAACCAGAAATCGGATCTTGCTGACACGTATGTATACTTGTTCCAGAGTGCCACTCGGCCATCTCTGTATATGACTGTGATGTTGGACATCTGGCAGTTCATGTTGTCCTCTGCTTCAATGAACTTCCCTCGATATACTTCACTAGTGTTGGTCTCACATGTCACTATGTGGCCTTCTGCCTCATGCAAGACTTTTATCAGTGCACCAATAGATACCTTGGCAGGACTCTTCTTATGCAACTAGTTGTAGGGTTTTTTCCTCTCGCCCTCCCCCCCTGGTTCCAGCAAATATGTTAGAAGGTGAAGGCGTGAGGCGAGGAAACAACAGGCCCAAGTATTGAGAATCGATGAATACCTTTTAATCTAGCAATCACTCATGACAACTGAAAAAAAAAGAAAAAGCCACTAAAGGGGACTTAAGGACAGGGCTTCAGGACATAAAGCACAGAAGAAACAATTTACTAATAGGTGACCCAATCTACAAAGTAGCTAGTAGTTTTAAGATTCATATGCTACTTTAAAGAACTAACTACTCTTCATTAAGAAACTACCACCATGAGGACAGTGAGATTGCTAAGTAGAAAAAGGCTCTTGCCACCAAGCCTGACTACTTAAGTTCAAACTCCTGGACCCACATAGTAGAAAGAGAACCAACTCCTGCATATTATTCTCTAACTTTAACTTGTGTGCCAGAACACATGCATGAATGTGCGCGCACACACACACACACACACACACACACAAGTAAAACAAAATAAATTTCAGAAGGAAGAAAGAAAGAAAGAAAGAGAGAGAGAGAGAGAGAGGGAGGGAGGGAGGGAGGGAGGGAGGGAGGGAGGGAGTTAGTTTATGCTTAACTAGGTGGGGCTTCAGAAAGCTTCAGGGTAGGGCTGGTTGCCAGGAAACCTATATATGGGACTTAAGAGGTGTCCCTCAATAAGTGTCCCTTACCTAGGTGGGAAGAAGAGGAGCTGGAAAGGAACTAATTGATGGAGCATGGAGACTTTGTGAATAGGTAAAGACAAGGAGGTAGCTACAAGATGTACACACAAGCTCTGCAGGATCCCCCCCCCCCCCCCGTTCTCTGCCAATGTGGCCTGTTCTCCCTTCCACCTGCCTGCCCGCGTTGCATCCTTTAAAGTAAACCATCAAATTTAAGTAACATGTTTTCCAATATTCTATGAGTCACACTCTAGCAAATTAATGAACTGGTAGCTGGAGTAGAACAGTCTTGTGGGACTGTCCTTATACTCTGAAAGAATCTGATGGTAACTCCAGGCAGACAATGTAACAACTGAAGGAATCTTGAGATATTCAGTAAACACTGAATAATGAAGAGAATCAGTAATGATCTGAGAGAAAAAAATTCTTTATTTTCTAGTAATCTCTAATTTATACTTGTAAAGCTTTGAGACACAAATGGATTTGTTGACATAACCTCCTAGCTCACCTTGCTGCATCATTTGGAAATAGCCCAAAGAATGTGAGCAATGCTATGAGAACAGTTGCTACTAAAAGGAAATGGTATTAACTCCTAGGCCATAATGTGCCAAGCATTAAGTTTAGCATAAATTATGTGCAAAATTGTGTGCAAAACTCTAAAAATCCAATCCTATCCCCAATAACAGAAGAGAAATTAACCTCATTTTTTTTTTTTTTTTACTGTTCAAGCAAGTAACAGAAGTGGGAACTAAATTCAGTTTAATCCCTGCATCTGTCTATATTATAGTAGCCTTCATTTTTTATTATATAGTATAAAATTATAAATTCTAATGACTACTTAGCATAATAGATCCTAAAGCATGCCTATGGAAGACATTATGTCAGAGATTATGTCATAAAAATCATAGAAATTAAATTAAATTTCATGTACAGACCTCATATTTTACTTCATGGGGGAGAAGAGGGGCAAAGAACTTTTAGGCCATGGCAGAAGGTATGTTAATTCCTTGAGCACTAGAAAGTCAGCTGTCTTAGTTAGGATTTTACGGCTGTGAACAGACACTATGACTAAGGCAACTCTTATAAGGACAACATTTAATTTGGGATGGCTTACAAGTTCAGAGGTTCAGTCCATTATTATCAAAGCAGGAGCATGGTGCAGAAGGAGCTGAGAGTTCTACATCTGAAGGCCACTAGGAGAAGACTGGCTCCCACATGGTTAGGAGGAAGGTCTTAAAGCCTACACCCACAGTGACACACTTCCTCCAATAAAGCCTCATCTCCAAATAGTGCCACACCCTGGACCAAACCTACTTAAACCACCACATTCCACTCCCTGGTCCCCATAGGCTTGTTTAAACACATGAGTCTATATGGGTCACACCTAACTATAGCATAATAAAAAAAATACATATAGTCTAACTTCCAAAGTCCTCATAGTCTATAGCAGTCTCAACAATATTGAAAGTCCTAAGTTCTGAGTCTCTTCTGACATTCATTCAATCCCTTAACTATAATCCCCAAAGCAAGACAGGAAACCAGCTGAGAAACTCTGCATCTCCATGTCTGATGTCAAAGCAGTCTTCAGATTTCCAACTCCTTTTCATATACTACAACAAACTTCTTTTCCTCGTCTGGTTCCACTTCCTGTTAGCAGCTTTCTGTGACAGGTATCCCACAGAGCTGGCATCTCGAACATCTTGGGTCTCTAATGCAACTTCAACATTACAGCTTCTTGTTCCAATGTCTGGGATCCACACATGATCTTCTGGGCTCCTTTAAAGGGCTTGCATCACTTCTCCAGTTCTGCCCTCTGTAGAACTCTAGGGTCTAGTTGACTCTACCCAAATGCTACTGCTGTTCATCCTATGGTACTGGCCTCTCCAATATGCTGGGGCCTTCCGCTGTAACTAGGCTTCACCAATAGCCTCTCACAGGCTCTCTTATGGTGCTAAGCCAAACTTCTTTGCATGACCCCTTCAGTCCTGGGCTGTAAACTGCAACTGAGGCTGCACCTTCACCAATGGCCTTCCATAGCCTCTCACAGTGCCATGCTTCAGCTGCTCTCCGTGACTCTTTCTTACCTTCAAAACCAGTACCACCAGGGTGACTCTTACACATTACCGAGTCCAGCTGCAGCACAAGGTACAAGACTGTCGATCTCTGGAACACAGCTTCTTCGTGCTTCAGAAAAATACTTCCCAGAAGATTTCACCTCAGTGATAATGGTCTCTTCTTAATCATCGCTAATTTCTTAGATCCAGCTAACCAGTATGAATTGTCCAAGTATTCCCTTTTATTTTTGACTCTAAAGCCAGAGCCACATGGCTGCAGGTACCAAGTTCTGCTCCTTGCTGGAGCTGGAGCATAGCCCCCTTGTTCTATTACCAGATTTCTGTTTTCCAACTCCTTCACTGCCTAAGCCTGGCTGTTCTAGAACTTGCTCTGTAGATTGACCTTAAACTCAGAGATCTGAATGGTTGTCTCCTGAATGCTGGGATTAAAAGGTGTATATCACCACTCCTGGACTCAAGCTTTTCTTCATCTAGAACTTGCTCTGTCCCAAGCTGACCCTGAACTCACAAGATATGCTTGCCTTTGCCTCCTGGGATTAAAGGTGTGTACCACCATGCCTGGGCCTAAGCTTTTCATAGCCACTGTTCCTTGAGATCTGGATCAACAGCCTAAGTCTTCCATTCTCAAGATCTGGATCAGAAGTGTGTGTTCCATTTCTGGATTGTATTTCATTCTAGATTAAAAGTCCAAACTATTCCTTACTCGTCTACAAATATAAACAATAAGCTTCAGTGGGTGGGATCTTGCCCTGAGACCTTTATCTCCAGGACTCAGCTCCGTTTCACTTCCTGGTACCCCTTTATTATTACTTAAACCATGCATTTCATATTTTACCTTTCTCAGCTTGCTCCTTTTCATTAAAATGTTCTCTTCATAAGAGTTAACTTTAGTAACCACACAACAGAATTTATACCAGAATGTTTTGAGACTTTGTCAAAGCAATTAATCTAAATCTCTTCACCTTAGTCTCAGGTAGACTCTTTGAACAATGGTAAAAACGCAGCCATGTTCTTCATCCAAATATCACAAAGACAATGTGTAGACAACATACTAACATTCTTTTCCATGCAAACTTCTTGAGCCAGCAGGCCTACACAGTTCAAATCACACTCAGCACCACCTTCTTCCATATTCCTACTAGGATGGTTCATTAAACCCCAATTAAAGTATTCCATGGATTTCCAAATCCAAAGTCCCAAATCCACATTCTTCTAAACAAAAATATGGTTAGGCCTATCACAGCAATATCCCAGTCCCTGGTAGCAACTTCTAAGTTAGGGTTTTACTGCTGTGAACAGACACCATGACCAAGGCAACTCTTTAATTAGGGCTGGCTTACAACTTCAGAGGTTCAGTCCATTATCATCAAGGCAGGAGCATGGCAGTATCCAGGCAGAGATGGAGTAGGAGGAATAAAGAGTTCTACATCTTGTTCCGAAGGCAAACAGGAAAAGACCGGCTTCCAGGGAGCTAGGATGAGGGTCTTAAAGCCCATGCCCACAATGACATACATCCTCCAAGTCCACACCTCCTAATAGTGCTACTCCCTGGGCCAAGCATATTCAAACCATCCCAGTGCCCAATCCAGAAAAAGGCCTCAGAACCTCTGAAGATGGATATACAGGCAGCTATGTGTTGCCAATGTGAGTGCTGGGGACTGAATTCAAGTCCTTTGCAAGAGAAGAAAGGTCTCTCAACAGCTGAGTTGTAGGGGGAGCTGCTGATTCCCTAACTGGTTCTTGATTGTGTCAATAAAGAAGGTAGGAGCCAATTGCTGGGTGAAGAGTAAAGGTGGGCCTTCCAGGTCCCAGGAGGAAAAAGAGATAAGAGAAAAGGGAAGTGGCCTTTAAGGCCAGGCTTTGGAATGAGCAGAAAGGAGCTGTCATGTAAGATCTTGGAGAAACTAAACCAGCAGCCTACACCACCATGGTGAACCAAGTAGGTTAGCTGAAGCTGGCCGATATAGGATAGCTGATACAAGTTAGCTGATAAGTTTAGGCCAGGAGATTCTGCATCCAGCAATTGTGCTATCTGGCAAATTCTAAGATAATAAAGCTGTCTAAATGTTTTTCTTCCGAGGAGCAAAGGTAGGCAGAGATAGAGAGAAGCTGGGGCGGTAGCTGGTGGCTTGCCAGAAGGAACAAAAGAGAAGCTGAGAGGGAGCCAGTGGGGAATGGAGAGCAGCCCCTCTCCTGCCTTTCCTGGGGTTGAAGGATGGTTGTGTTCGATCCTGGGCTAAGCTGGATGGAACAAAGGGAACTGGGAAGGTTAGAACGTGGCTGAGCTCCCAGGAAAGGAAGAAGGTTGCTTTTAAAATTATATACAACACCGAGTATCTCAACAGACCCTATTTTTGACTTTTTAAAAAAAAACTGCCTTTTTGTTTAAAGTACTGTATTCTTCCAATGGTAATTAAAATTTCAGTTTCTTTCATCCCCAATTACTAAAGTCAGTAAGACTTCCATTAGTTTGTCATCACTATCAATATTAGCACTGAAAAGAGAGACCACTGAGAAAAGAGACCAGAAAATCTTAAGAGCTGGGAGGGAGAGGAGCTATGGTGTAGCCTATGTCCCTGTAGGACACTTTTCACAGTATCATCACAACAGTCACTGGGCCTAAAGCAGAGACCCTCAGGGCTTGGTATACTATTGTGGGGCAAGTAGACCATGCCACCAGATAGACTGGTAAGGCTGAAGCAGGTTCAAAATGTCAGTAAATCTCAAAATTGAGGACAGCAGACATTACAACCAGCTCCCAGCCAGGCTCTACCTAACCTGAAACATGTAACCATGACACCCCACTAAGAGACGATGACAACCGGTCATGTAGCATAAAACCTAGAGTTCTCCATGCTACTGAGATCCTGGGCATCCCTTCCTGGTTTACCCTAAGATGTATACATTTATCTCTGCCATAAATAAAAGCAGTTTGAAGAAGCAAAGATCATCCCCTTCATCAAAGATCACCGTTGGAGGGGCAGCTTCATAAAGAGACACACCTAAATCTCCTGGGGAAGGCCTCTCTTCCAGCCCCTTCATACTTTCAGCACTCACTTGGAACTGCCTGGCAAGTAGAAGTACGGGCCTGCAGACCCCTGTTCCTTGAGCAGTGTCTGGGTACACAAGAGGCTGGAAACTACTGTTCTCAAGTCCTCATAGTCCCTAGTGGTGTCTATATACACAGGAGATTGAGAACCACAACATCCATCCGAGATGTTTTTCACCCTGAGGAACTTGGACTGGGACTGAGCACCAAATTGGCAACATTCCAGCAATCCATCAGCTAGGCAGAAACATAGACTGACATACTATTACTAGGAGAAAGCTCTTTCCCACAGTGGGATGACTGCAATCTCTGCAGAAGCTTCTGCCCACTATCTGTTCTCCGGAGAGGACTATATCCTCTTGTTTTAAATACACAGTTACGTTTTCTAATTCCTCAAATGTTCACTGGATACACTACCCAGAGGTCTTGCCTTTCTGTCTTGTTATCACTGTCCAATTAAACTGGAAAAGCCTCCTGCAGGGACCATGGTCATACCATCTCTTTATCTAGTTCTGTGCATCTATAAATGTTCATCACATTTGCCCTTTTCACAGTAGCATCATACAATTTACCTTAAGTTTTATAACTTTGAAATTTTAAAAAAGACCTATTTGAGCAATAATAATAGCTAGAGTGATAGTTCAGTGGCTAAGGACACTTTCTCCTAAGCCTGAAAATAATCACATGATAGAGGACAGGACCCAACTCGTACAAATTGACATCTGAACCTCCACATGCATGTATACTGAGGCACATGCATACTCCATACATACAGACACATACAATAAATGAATGTAATTTTATTTTAAAAGAGAAATGAATCTTATTCCTATCAGAAAAGTGATGTTTTTGTCAAGTCACACTGCAGAATTTCAATTTTGGTACATAAATTTCATTTTTATGGCATAGCAATTCACTCTGAGCCAGGTCTCTGTGACCACCCTTATACTTCTGTAGCCTGCTGCTCTCATACTTTCTATCTGCTTGGCTCCATATCTTGATTTTATTAGCTACACTTTCTTTGATGCTACATATTAAACACTTAGCTAATTCTCCCTGTTTGAGTAGTGTTTGCAAATATTTGGCAAGCATACTTACTGTCATTTAAGATCTAGATCTACAGACCTTTACAGCAGCAGAGTTTACACTACCCAGTATATATAATCTCAACCAAACTCAACAGCAAACTATGTCAATGATTAGCAAACGGACAAAGACACAAGCAGCACCCTTAGCAATAGGTTGATTTCTACAACTTCTCAAGAAAAAAGAACAAGTGACTAATGATGAAAAAGAAACAAACAACAGCTAGTTGACAGAAAAGGAAAGACTAAGTCACCCTTTTCATGTGGGAGGAAAGATCTGCAACCTTAATTAAGAAAATAATGAACATTAACTGAAGGTGTATCTCAATGAGAAAGTACCTGCCTAGCACCTTCAAGACCTTGGGACAAATCCCAGCATGCACAAAACTCGACTATGTTTCTAAAGCAGGATGGCAAAGACTAACATTTTTGATAACATATTTGATTTTGTAAAAATAATATGAAATAAGAGCTCTTGGAGATGGACAATTGCAAAATGTTTTCACTTGTTTACAAAACCATTTGAAACTATTTATTAAAAAAAAATCTAGCCGGGCAGTGGTGGCGCATGCCTTTAATCCCAGCACTTGGGAGGCAGAGGCAGGCGGATTTCTGAGTTCGAGGCCAGCCTGGTCTACAGAGGGAGTTCCAGGACAGCCAGGGCTACACAGAGAAACCCTGTCTCGAAAAAAAAAAAAAAAAAAATCTAACTACAGCCGGGCATGGCAGTATACACCTTTAATTTCAGCACTCAGGAGGCAGAGGCAAAAGAATCTCTCTGTGTTTGAGGCTAGCCTGGTCTACCTAGTGAATTCCAGGACAGCCAGAACTATAAAACTCTAAACACCTGATCCTACCCCCAACAGCAGAGGAGAAATTACATCTCATATATTTTTCACTGTATAAACAAGTAACAAACCCTTTCTCAAAAAAAGTTAGAAAAAAAGGAAGGAAGAAAGCTCTAACTACATAATGGCTCAGTAAGAACACTTGCTGCTCTTCCAGAGGACCCAGTTTTGATTCTCAGCACCCACATAATGTCTCACAACTATCTGTATTTCCCAAGGGATCCTATGCCTCTTCTGGCCTACACAGGCACTGGGCATGCAAATGGTACACAGATATATAACCAGACAAAACACTCACACACAAAATATAACTAAATAAAAATTTAAAAATACTAACTACATCTATCTTTTCTTTGGCACACAGATACTAATGGAAGCATTATTACTAATAACAGAAGTATTGTCATTTGTTAGCTTATTAGTAAGAACTTACATTTTTTTTTTTGTTCATGGTGGTCGATTTCCCAGACACACTCAGGGTCAGGAACAATAACTCAATCTCCAAGAAAAGGTAAGAGATATTATACAGGCTAGTGTATAACTTAAACTCAAAGCATGGTTGCTGGTCCATAACATTAGGATCTCATGGGAATGAGATAGAAATACAAATTCTTAAGGACCATGCCAAACTCAAGATACCCTGAATTTGAGTTTTTAACACTGGAGTTCACAGAGTACTGTTTGAGAGACTTCTAGAAATTATTTTCTCTTCATTTATATTGAAATCACTTTCTAAGCAGAAAACTATTTTGCCCTCCATTTCCTGCATGAAATGCTATTAGCTATGATAAGTAAAGATGAGACAACCATTTTACAAACATATGGTGATATGGGGCTGCTGCAAAGCCAGCATGGAGCTAAGACCAGGATAAAAGGCAAAATACAGTATCCAAATCCTATACATTACTAGGACAGCAAACTAGTTCTGAATTACCTGTTTTCTTCCATCTGCTCCTAGGAAATCACTAATTCTTTGCTGTTTCAATCAGTAACTGAATTTAGTTTGCTGTGACTGTTTACTACTAAGTGGTACACTCCTATTGATGGAAATCAATAGAACAGCAGTTCCAGTGAAGCAGATTAGATTGGTACCAAGATTTGTTAGTGATCTAAAGAATAGCAGAAATGGGCTAGCAAGATGGTTCAGCAAGTAAAGGTGCTTGTAAAGAAACCTGATGATTTGAGTTAGATCCTCAGGAGCTCATATAGTGGAAAGAGAGAACTGACTCCTGCAAGCTATCCTCTGGCCTCCAAAAGTGCACCACGGCATGTGCACACTCATTCACAAACACATGTACACACATGCGTGTGCACACTTTTTTTTAGAAGGCTAGCAGAAAAAAAAACTTTAAACTTAAAAAGGAAGTGTTTAGTTATATGAAAAAATGAGCAAAAGGTAGAATTTCCTTAAATGGAGGATGGTTCCCTCATTATTTAAGAATAATCTAATTTGCCAGGCAGTGGTGGCACACACCTTTAATCCCAGCATTTGGGAGGCAAAGGCAGTCAGATTTATTAGTTTGAGGCTAGCCTGGTCTACAGAGTGAGTTCCAGGACAGCCAGAGCTATACAGAGAAAACTTTGTCTCAAAAGACCAAAAAAACCCAAAAAATCAAAAAACCAAAAAAACAACTCCCCCCCACGCCAAAAAAAAGAATAACCTAATTTACAGAAAATTTATTTCATGATGTTAATTTAAAAACCAAAAGGAAAAAAAGACAAAAATAAATTATTTATGGAAAACTCTAAGAAATAAAATCATGGAGGCTAGAGAGATGGACCATAGATTAAGAGTATTTATTAAGCACTCTATATATTCTTCCAGAGGACCTAGCTTTGATCCCCAGTACCTACATCAGGAAGCTCACAACTGCCTCTAACTGTGATTCCTGCATGCACCTGGTGCACATAAACTCTTACAGGGACATATACATTGTGGTGACTGGAATAAAAATGCTCCCCATAGGCTCATAGATTTGAATGCTTGATCATCAGGAAGCAGCACTTGAGAAAGATTAGGAGGCCTAGCTTTGTTAGAGTAAGTGTGTCACTAGGGGAGGGCTCTAAGGATTTAAGGGCCCATACTAAGCCCACGATTTCTCTCTTCCTGCTGCCTGTGGATATGGATGTAGAACTCTTAGCTACTTCTGCAACATGTCTGCCTTTGAGTCATGATGAGCCATTTTCCTGCCATGATGAAAATGGATTAAACCTCTGAAACTGTTAGCAGACTCCAATTAAAAATTTTCTTTTATATAAGAGTTGCCTTGGTCATGCTGGGGGTGGGGTGGTGGTAGCATCATATCCTTTTAATCCCAGCACACAGGAGGCAGAGGCAGGCAGATCTCTTGAGTTTGAGGCCAGTCTAGTCTATAGAGTGAATCCCAGGACAGCCAAGGCTACTCAGAAAAACTCTGTCTTGAAAAACAATAAAACAAAACAAAACAAACAAACAAACAAAAGACTTGCTTTGGTTATGGAGTCATGGTATCTCTTCACAGCAATAAAACACTCTCTAAGACACATACAAAGTAAAAAGAGATAAAATCATATAAATGCACAACATGATACAGTACAAAGCTGTTTTAAAAGACGATTAAGTTTGTCAGTAGTACTCTATCTTAATTAAAACAAAATAAAACAAAAACAACAACAAAAAACTCAACAACCCTCAAAAGGTCAAAGTGTTTGAGTAATTAGGCTTCTGAAGGTTTTTTTTGTAAAGGTAAAATATAAATACAGACTGTGTGTGTGTGTGTGTGTGTACATAAAATATATGGATGACACAAAAACTTGTTTAACATTGTGTTGGGAATCAGAGATTAAAGGAAGGTGTCATCTCTGAACTGTTTCAAAATTTTGATATACTTACTCAAACCCAAGTTAGAAATAAAAAAAAAAAAAAAGAATAACCAGCATGATGGTTCAGCAGGTAGAGTTACTTGCCAATAAGTCTAATGACCTGCGTTTAACACCCAGAATTTACATGGTAAAAGGAAAGAACCAACTCCTGCAAGCTGTCTTTTGCCCCCCAGATAGATGCACATGCCCTACTCAAAACATACATTAAAGAAGTGTAGTTTAAGAAAAAATTCTGAGTTCGAGGCCAGCCTGGTCTACAGAGTAAGTTCCAGGACAGCCAGGGTTATACAGAGAAACCCTGTCTTGAGAAAAAAAAGGGGGGGGGGAGAAAATAAACTTTGGTGACCTTAATCTCTGTGACCTTAATCTCTCAGAGCAATCCTGTCTGTCAGGAAACTGCTCAATTGCTTCCTATTTTCCCCACAATGTCTAAGAAAGGAACTTACAACAACCTTCTCTGGGCTTTCTGAAACCCACTGCATTATGACAGTACTAGCCAAAGTCTACAAACTAGCTTTGGCCTCAATCTACTACTGCATATCCACTAGAACGTAAACTCTAATAAGACACAAATTTTTACATATTAGACCTTAAAAACCTAGAACAGAACCAGTAGATATTAGAGTACTCAGCAGTACCTTTAAATAAATGAAGAAAAAAAGTATTCCATAAAGGCTTATACCAAGCTGGATCTAGCCAACCCTGTCCACTTTGCTTATCTATACAAGCTTATCTGACTAAAGAAGCCATATACACTGGATACTTGAGTATGAATTCTCTAATTGAGAATGAACAGGAATAACACAAAAGGCTTTCCTAAGCTCCTTTGTAAAAGCCCAGGAGCAACAACTTTCCAGGAGCAATAAGCACACCCAACATCCAGACCATGGCTTCTATTGGTCCTTTCCAAGGGAAAGGATCAAGACAACTAATTTATAGGACTGGACTAGAAAACCTACAGGCTGAGTCTTAGACATCTTACACTGTAGGAAAATGAGAAATGAAACCCATACATATAACAATGGGACATGTAAAGAAGCCGAGCAAAAGAGCTCCTGTAGCTAGAACAGTCTGACAAACAAAAATAAGTGAGATAGAACTTTTCACTCCTATGTGGCCTGGGCATAGTGGCTTTTTCCCAGGCAGGTAATACAGGTTAACATCAACACTGATAAACTACAGTCCTGACAGATGGTAAGAATAATATTCTAGGTGTTTGGAAAGATGACGTAGTAGTTAAGAGCACTTAGTAGAAGACTCACACCCAACTGCTCGTAACTCTACCTTCAGAGAATCTGATGCCTACTTCTGGCCTCCACAAGCAAATGCACTCAAGTGGACATACCCAAACCCAAACATATACAAATAAATCTTTCCAAAAAATTACATTTACCCTCTGTGATCTTCCTTCCAAAGCCACATTACACACCTGTCTAACCATGACAGAAACAGACAAACCCTAATTGAAAGGCATATTACAAAAACATCTGAACAGTCATTTTAAAAGTATAAGGAATGTCTAGGAAATTGTCCCAAGAAAAAGAAGAGGGGAGATGGAAGGACAGCTGAGTGCAATGAGGTATCCTTGGTGGGATCTAGGGATTGGAAAGGGGCATTAGGAAAAGGGCTGGAAAGAGTGGATTTAGTAATAATCTACTGATATTGGTTCATTAAGTATAACAAAGGCATATTAATGTAAGCTGTTGATAAAAGGGAAAACAATACAAGAGAGACAAGAATTCTCAGTTCTAATTTCATAGTACTTCTGGAAATCCAATAGTATCCTTAAAATAAGTTTAATTTTAAAAAAATTAAAAAACAACACTTTGTGATGAAATATAAATATATGCCTGTTATTTTACTCAGTGGATCTGGGACACATAGACAGAGACAGACAGACACACACACAGAAACAGACAAACACATACACAGTCACAGATAGATAGACAGACAGACAGACAGACAGACACACACACACACACACACACACACACACACCCCAAAAGCTATAAATGTTACTTGGTAGTAGAGTGTTTGCCTAGCATACACAAGGCACTGGATATGATCCCAGAACCACAAAAGGAAAGAAAAATGCCTAAAATATGATCTTTGCCTTCATGAAAGTCTTACTGTGAAGTAGAAATAGTGCACATGAAACAGAATATAAAAAAGTATTAAAGGGCAGAAGTGACAGTGGAGAAACAAAGTCTGCACCTGATCTCAGCCAAAGGTCTGAGAAGTGGTAGGAATACAAAGGTCTGAGTTGTAAGAGAAGGCTTCAGGAAGGAAATCAAACTTGAGTTCACATCATAACATGTACTTCAGGGCACCAAAATAAAGAAGTGATAAACAGAAACATATATAAGAACAATCTATGTGGTAAAGGGACTAGAAAAAGACAAACAGAAATGAAAAAAAAAAAACAAAAGAAAATATAAAAACATCTCCCTTTGATAAAACAAAAACAAAAAGCATCCCTAAAATGTAAAAAGTTGAATGTCAACACAATGGCAATGCTCAAATACTTCAAGAGCCACGTGGCAAAAATAATCATGCACCCATTTAATTCACCAGCTGACTTCCGGTAAGATGTGACCAATATTCAAGGGCAAAGAAAGTGACAGCTGCTCCCTAGAGCCATAACAGGAAATACCAACAGGGAAAGACAGGAAGCAGGTGGCTAAGGTTTTCTCAACAACTTTCATAGGACAGGGTACATATATTGGCTACTTTTTGTCCCATCCATGTACTTACCTACAAGTCACCTTAATATTCGCAATAAACTATAAGCATTTATTATGTGATGTAGACTTAATGTAACAATAGAATTAAAGTCTGAATGAAGCTAGTAACCCATTGGAATTCTCCATCTCCCACACTCTGCTAGAGATTAGGTAACTATTTTTAAAAGCAAAGGGTTTGGAGGCCTGCATATCTGCATAAAAATTCCTTTCTCCTGTTTCTTCCTCCAGTGAAGCTCGGTGTCTCCTGGTCTTTAATATGCAGAAGAACTCTAAATGATTATATATACAAAAAAATGCACACTATTTTCTGGGCAGTTTAGAGGGTTGTCAAGTACAATTTGCACTTTATGTGAGTGATTTCTGACCACACACCAATGTTAGAGCCTAAGCCTTGAATGAGGTACAACCACTTGCAGGGTCCCTCCCAGGTCAAAAGATCAAATCTCACAGAACAAACATTCTAATAATGACATTTATAAACAGCATAGACTACCTGGAAGTCATGAATTTTTTGTCATTAAAGCTGTTCACATATAGGCTAGAAAACCACTCTGAATATTTAAAGAAAATAACTAAGTGAGAATTAATTTTCTTTCAACTCTTAAGATTTTATAATTACTAGGCATGGTGGTGCATAGGCAGATAGATCTCTGAGCTCTTCAAGTCCAGCCTGGTCTACATAGCTCTAGAACAGTCAGGGCTACAGAGAGAAACCCTGACTCAAAAAAAAAAATTCTTTAACAAGATTTTTTACATTTGATGGGGAACAGCAATAAGCTAGTTGAATGTAACAAGATGAAAAAAGACCCAAAGGTTGGGCCAGTGAGATGGCTCAGTGAATAAAGGTACTTACTGCTAAGCTTGGTAAGAAAGAACCAACTCTCACAAGTTATCCTTTGACCTCCACACACATGCCATGATATACATGAAAGCTTTAAGAAATAGATAAATAACTGAACAAATAAAAACAGGCACACCTGTCAGGAAAGCTCTTCCATCTTTCAGGCCAGAATTCAAGTTCCCCCTAGCAAGGCTTCTCTGAGCAGCCCTCCACCTAGCCCCTAGCTACTTGTCATATTAACATTTTTTTAAAAAAAATCATAGTCCTCACTAGAGACCAGCAAACTTTTTCTATACAAATCTAGTTTCAGCTTGTCCCAGGTTTCTAAGTGGCTTGTAAACTAAGATTAGTTTTACATATTTAAATGGTTGAGGGAGGAAAGAATGAGCATTTCATGACATGTGAAAACTGGGTGAAATTCAGATTTCAGTGTCCAAGTTTAACTGGAAAACAGACATGCCAGTTGACTTTCTGTCTGTTGTTGTACATACTGAAAAAATAACTGCATGGCTACAACAGAGGCTGTGTGCCCCAAAGCTAAAATATTTACTTTCTTCTTCACAAACACAACAACAACAAAACCAAAGAGCTTACTGCCTACTGTCTTATATAGTCCCTGAAATGGTCGTGTCTATTCCTCGGCTCCACATCCAGAATGCAGCTTACTGAGGCAGAAACCTTGTTTTGTTCCTTTATTTTAATCTAGAAAGAATTCTGGACCAAAGTAAAGGCTCAGTAAATATCTGGTGAATAAGTGAATGGTCCATAAATGTTACTGAGTTTATGCTTTCTCCTGTAGAAAAGGGGTACTATTCTAGTAGAGATGAACCAAACAGTTCAAATTACTGGTGTTTGCCAACTAATGCAAGACACTGAAACCCCACGATTTTGATGCTCATAAAACAACTGAGAGGTGACATAACACTGTCAGCTGTTTGTGCTTCTGTTTGTCTTAAGATGCAAACACTCTGACAAATCTCATTTCCTATACAGAGTACATAGCACAGACATCATGTCAAATCTCTAATAACATCCATAATTACAAGAGATCTAGATCATGTGCTAATGAATTTTTAATATCTAGAATTTTCCTATGAGGCTCATCAACTATCTAGTCTGTAAGCAGATGAAAATTCTTTAGAAATTAAAAGGTTACCACCCACAAACCAGAAGCAGCTTTCTAATCTTTCTCTACTAGCCAGAGGGTGGGTGTTTGAGTTCAAAAAAACACCAACCCTGTTGGTGGAGGGCAAGGTACTGTTGAGTTAAAATCCCATCTCTAAGTATCTCTGTTACATGACACTGGTAAAACACACTCACAATTTCAGTCTCAATCTTCTAATCTGTAAATGAAGGTTGTGGGGGGTAGGGGGATAAGACCCTACCTCCTGGAGGAATGCTATGTCTTAACATTTCCATTAAGGTTCTTTTCCTCCAAGCTTTGTGACAATTTCTATATGCGAATTCTATATACTCAAAGACAAAAGTTTAGTTTAATTTCTAAAATTTAAGATACTGGACAGAGACAGGAACAAATCAAACTTGTGCTATATTTTAAAGTTGTTACTTGCTTTTTCAATCTTGGGGTTTTTACTGTGTTTGCTTTTCTTCGTTTTTTTTTTTTTCCTTAAAAGCCAATTTAGGAATTCCAGCCTTTTCACAGGGACGCATGTGCACATAGATCTTTTGACAACTGTCAGGCTTACAACAATCATTTTAGATGGGGTACATGGTCGTCTTTTTTTCAATAAAACCTAAGCCTGGACATTGGTTACGACCTACCAAGACTAAAGTAAAACGTGATACCAAAGCAAAGAAAGATATTCTCCTAGATAGCTCAAGTGGGCTACCTCCAGAAGCCCCAGCAGCAGATCCACTAGGGGAATCTCCATAAACGCTGTCCAGGGATGGAGTGGGACAGACGCTAAATCACTGGACCAACACCATTCACACTTTGGCTGAGGCTGAAATCTCAGGTTTTGTAGAGAAATGCATCTCACTGCGGGCCTCTGTTCTCCACAAAAAGGGTTAATAAAGGGCACCCTAGGGCCAAGCCCAGGCCACCTAGACTCCCACCTCACCTATTTTTCGCAGGACAGCAGGTTTCCTTCTCCAAGTTAAACCAGGAGTTCAAAATCAAAACAAAAGGTGCAAGACTGGTTTCAGGTGGCAAGGGCTGACTTTTGGTGACCAACTTATGGGTACCGCAGGGTCGGACGAGCGAAGGCTCTAAGACCTCGGCTAGCCCGGAGGCTTGGGCCTGGGCGCGAGTCCTCACACGCCCCTCGCTCAGCTAAGCTCAAAGGGGAGCCGGGGAGAGTGCCCGGGCGGGAGCGGGGGAGGGGGTTGTCCCAATGACAGGCAAAAGGCCTGGAGCCCCGGGGTCCAGCTGGAGGCCCGGGGCTTTGGCGCCGCCAGAGCGGCCAAAGGTCCGAGCCGCTCCAGGCCTCGAGGAGGCCCCGCCGCCGCGACGGGCCGAGCTAAAGAGACGGCCCGTCCCCACCCACGGCCTGGGCCAGCCACTCACCGGTGGAGAGACGACGGACAGCCGGCGTCTCCGCCAGCGCCGCGGCTCTGTCTCCAGCGCCGGCTCCTGCAGCTGCCGCCGCCGCGCTCGGTCCATCCCCGCCCCGACCACCCCCCCTCCCGACCCGCCCCCCCGCGCCGCCTCAGCCGCCGCCGCCGCCTCCGCTGCCGCTGCCACGGACCCGGCGCGCGAGCGCGAACCAGCGCGAGGGAACGACAGCGAGAACGAGAGCGCGCACCCCGTCGCCACAGCCGCCCACAACCTCCGCCTCCCGCGGACAGCGCATGCGCAAGGCGGGGCCGAGCGGGGCCGCGCACGCCGTGGGGGCGTGACGGGACCCAGAGGTGTAGCCACGCCTCAGGCCCGCCCACCCACGCGGGCGCAGGTCAAATAAGCCGAGATGCTGCAGGTGGTGGAGCATCCTCCACGTGAGTTCTTCCTGTTCTTTCCTGCAGTTCGGAAGCTGGAGCACTTCAGCATCTCGGCTCTTCGACCCCTCGACTCGTCGTTCCTTAGCTTCTCTTATCCTTAGCCTCTCAACCCCTCGGACCGTGGGCTCTTCAGCTTCTCGGGCTCTTACGCCTTTGGGCCCCACGTATCCTCAGCCTCTTTCTCTGCTTCTCGGGCGCCTCAGAGCCTCAGTAACTCAAACCAGCTCCCCTGCTATACAGGCTAAGGCTAATTTCTGGGGCCCACTCCCCTAATCGCACCATATTCTCTCTACCTTGACTCCCAGGGCCTTCCGCATAGCGGACTAGCTTTACGTCAGATATCATCAATGAAGAAACCCCTAGTAGCTCCCAGCCTTTAATTATCGGGATGTCTCTAGTTCCATCGTCCATCACTCAAATAGGGATGCTGCTTCTCGTGATGGAGGATCTTAAAGTGGAAGACGGGAATTTTATTCAAACAGAGCCCTTGGCCTCGTGAAGTTTGAAAGCTGGTGGAGACCAAATAGGCAAAATGTAACAGGGGATGATGGAGCTAGAGTCCAACTTAATAACCCTTAAGTTGGAAGAGTGCACTGGGTGAGGACATGGCCTGGCCAGAAGGGGAGCTAAGGGGCCACTGGTCAGGGTGCAGTCCTGACCTAGACTGCACGTGAAAAGAGGTAGGTAAGCAAGGGGAGGAACAGGTTTGGGACTTCTCAGAGTTTCAGAAAGCCTTTGAGCTTTTCTTCAGCTGTGGTTGCAGGGCTAGGAACTTTATTATGTCTTATTTTAAATTATTACGCAGGCATGTGAAAAGTGGCCTGGATGAGGAAGGTCATTCAGGAAACAACTGACAAGGAGAGAGTGTGGTCATAGAGAAAAACATGGTGGGGGGGGGTGTGTAAAATGGGTAAGTTTTGATGGATTGAAGGAAAGGTGAAGGAGAAAGAGGTGGCAGGGTTGACTCAGATTTGAGGGTAGTAAGGATGAGCTTGCAGATATAAGGGGCAGCATGAATGAAGCCACTAAGGAAAGTGATCAGAAAATGAAGGGTAAGCATGTATGCCATGGTAAAAGAATAAGCTAATTTTAAAAAATGAGTGATAAACCTAAAGATAAAACTGAAAAGAAAGAAGAAAATGTAGAAAAGTCTTTGTATCCCTGAGTTAGGCAAAGATTTATTATAAAGGCCTGACTATGACATTATTTGATTAGTTAAATTTTATCAAAATGTATGTTGTTTATAAACATTTGAGTAATTAAAAAAGCAAATTATTGATGAGAAATGAACTCAGAAGTAGAATATATCCAATGAAAGTCTTGTCTCCAGAATATGTAAGACCTTCTCTTTCAGTGCTGAGGATTGAACTAGCCTGCTATGTAAGTACTAAACTGTTGGGAGCCGACACCTAGCAGAAAGCAGCTATCGTCTTTACAGTCATCTCAGGCCATATACCCTGACAAGAGACTTGTTTTCAACAGCCCACAACAGCTGAGCACACTCTGATAAATATCTTGTTTTTCTCACATATCATGTTTTGCTGCTTAGTGCCCCCAGCTACAAAGCACACGTGGTATCCATGCTGCAAGGCACCTGGCATTAGTGCCTTCAGGTATGTTCCCCCACTTGTCCGTGAGGGCAAGGCCGTGGTAAAGCATATAAATACCCAGGATTTCCTTTCAATAAAGAGAGACTTGATCAGACCCTCTGTCTTGTCTCCATTCTTCGAGTCTCTTGCCCTTCCATCCCCACTCTCTCTCTTGGATACCCTGTTGACTGACCTGAACGGGCCGTTACACTAAACTACACAGTTACCTTCTCTGCCCTAAATAATAAGACAACAACCCAATAAAACAGTAGGCAAAAAGCTTTAGAAAGTATTTCACGAGATGTAAAAATGGCCATTAAACAACAAAAAGGTAACATTTTACTCATCTAGGGATTTGGAAATTAAAATTACAAGATATCTACTGTCATTTGAGTAGCTAAAATTAAAGACTGGTGATCTACCTGTTACACTTCTCTCCTTAGCCATACTTAATTTTTAAAAACAAAAGAAAAGCTAAATGTCTTCATGAAGAGACACCATAACCAAGACAATTCTAAGAAAGCATTTAATTTAGGTTTGCTTACTGTTTCCGAGGTTTAGTACACTATCAGCAAAGCAGGTACCAGGCAGACATAGTGTTGGAGAAGGAGCTGAGAGTTCTACATCTGGATCTGCAGGCAGTAGAGAGAGAGAAAGCAACTGGGCCTGACTTGGACCCTTAAAAAAAAAAGCCTGCCCGAGAGAGACAGACTTCCTCCAACAAAGTCACACCTACTTCAACAAAGACATATCTCCTAATCCTTCCCAAGTAGTGCTACTAACCATCAAACATGAGTATTTGGGGGACATTCTCATTTAGCCCACCACAGACAGTCATGCTTCTACTTAATATGATGTAATGAAAAAAAACAGCCATACTTTCCTCAGAAGAGAATGCAGAGTCCTTAAATGATCTCCCCCTACCTTTGATAACTGCAAGATGAAAGCATTAATACTATGGTACAAAGTTAACTTAGGCATATGTGTCCTTTGTGCCACAGCAATTTCATTTTCCCCTAAATAATAAGGATTAGTCATTGCAGCCTCTACAGGACATTTTTTGCCTAATTGAGGTGGCAAAAGTGACCCAGTGTTTCCTGTTGTAACCAAGACCCTGGAACCAGAAGAGATGTCCATTGCTCCTTCCAGATGAAATCAGTAGTCAAGGGATCCTCCTTGTTCTGCTGGCTACCGTTATCCTTCAGTCCCAGCACTGAAGCATTTGTGTATCTTCATCTGGTGCCTGTGTATGATTCAAAACTATTGTATACTAGGAATTAGACCCAGACTGACTGCTGTCTTCCACAGTTAACCGTTCGTAGGAAATAGATACAGGCTGCTTGAGACAAGGCATAGGAGCCACTTCCTTGTGCAACTTAGATCTTGAAAGCCCATTTGTTCTATTATGTGTTTACAATTTTATCACTGAATTGGCTAACACTGACTTTAAACTCAGGGACATTGTAATTAGCTGTTCTGTGGGTCAGTATGCAGTGTCTAACAATGCTCATCAAGCCTGAGGTATCTCTCAAGAGGAGAGTATTTCTCCATAGAGGAAGAAAGGGCTTTGCTCCAAAATTCAAAGAATCCACACTTCAGTTTCTTTCATGGGCCTGCCAGTAGCTCTAAACATTCCCATCAGCCCCTTACAATGAAGCTCTAGTTAGTTTTTCAGAAATCTTGATAGTGAGTGTTTCTTTCAGGGCAGATCTCAGAGTTTCCAGTCATCTAAGCATAGCTTAAATTCGGACTTTCAGTCTATGACCTCTGTGCAATTAGGAGCAAATAGCCAAAGCCATAGACTACCAGGCTCCCAGTCGTCTTTGTACTGGGAATGGGGACATTAGCATCTTCAGTCTTACCAGAGGACTCACTATGTAGCCCTGGCTGTTCTGGAGCTCACAGAGATCCACCTGCCTCTGCCTCTCGAAAGTGCTGAGTTAAAGCCATGCACCATCACACCCAACCCTCAGCACCAATTTATAAAGCTCTTAAGATAGTATTTGATAAGTTATTTCTTCACCAGTGAAGTGAGCCAATTCAAGACAGATTCGAGTATATTAAATGCATGTTTATTTGGAAGCTACTCTCTGGTGAGTTCACTGGCCCCAAGGACTGAGGCCAAGTGATTTGCCATGGGAAGGGAGAGAGGGGAAGTGCAAGAGAGAGAGAAAGAGCAGAGAGATAGGAGAAGGAGAGAGAGGAGACCAAAATGTCTGGATTTTATAGGAAGGAGCTTCTGCAGGAAGCTTGGGCTGGAAAGTTCAACCCTGAGAAAGGTGCCTGCCTCACAAGCCTGACAGCCTGAGTTCTCTCCCCAGATGCCACAGTAGAAGGAGGAAAACAGCTCTGAAAAGTTGTCCTCTGACCTCTACATGTGCATCATGATACTGGTGACCCTTCTGCCATAACAAGTACAGATTTTTTAAAATACTTTTTTTCTATTTTTCTTGGGCAGGGGATGGAACTCAGTAGTAGAGTGCTTGCTTAAACAGGCGTAAGGCCTTGGGTTCCATCCCAAACACAGAAAAGAAAAAAAAAAGATTATTGATTTTAAACTAACTTGGAAAGCTGGATATTAATTTCAGTCTTTCCAACATGGAAAAATACTAGAAAAAGGAAATTTCAATTGTAATTCCTTACTCTATGTATAACAACAACAACAAAACCCCTAAACTTAAAATTTCTTATCCTACATTGCAAACCACAGCTCCTCTCTCTCTCTCTCTCCCTTATATTCCCTCCCTCCCCCTCTATGTGTGTGTGTGTGTGTGTGTGTGTGTGTGTACTTTATAATCAGATGGAACCCAGGACATCTTGCATTCTAAGAACATGAACTACCAGTTAAATCTCTAGTGCCTACAAAAATCAGTATACAAATAAAAGCATATAGGATCTGGGATATAGCTTCATGGTATCATGCTTGTACAAGTCCTATCCCAAAGACCCCCTTAAATATACCACAAATGTCTTGAATTCTGGAAGAAAATAAGAACTTTTTCAGTTTCTGTCTAGAATTTCACTATTCACAGTGTGGTCCCTGGACCTGCAATAGAGTACCACCTGAAAGCAGGTAGAAGTGCAGCATCCCAGTCCCATGCTGAAGTTCTCATTTTACCTGGGCCCCACGACCATTTCACATGTGCAGTACAATTCAGAAACGACTGTTAGCTTGGGTTGGTGGTATGTCTTTAATCTCAGCGTTAAGAAGGCAGAGGCAAGCAGATTTCAGGGAATTTGAGACCAGTCTAGTTTACTAGTGAGACTTTGTCTCAAAAAAAAAAGTATAGTCAAAGTTGACTAACAAATGTTATTTAGTAATACTTTTTATAGGAAGTAAACGTGGAGAAAAAAAGCTTAAGTTGTTGCTCACATCTGTCAGAACTTTCACTAAATCACTGCAAAATCTGTGTACACTACTCTGGGTAATTTTATAAGAAAATTTAATTATATGTATGAATGTTTGCTTGCATATATGTATGTGTACCTTGTGCATGCCTGGTGCCCACAGAGTCCAGAAGAGGGTATTGTATTTCCTGGAACTGGAGTTATAGATATGTCAAAGACCATCGTTGACAGCTAAGGTAAACCAAGGCAGGCAGTGAGGCATGGCATCAGTGATGGAGTCAGTGCTGAAAGCAGCATTAGAGGGGCTGACGGGCTGGTCTAGATAGTGACTGATGGAGGCTGCTGCCTATCGCAGCCAGCGATTACTCAGCTGACTTTTCTCTGAGGGAACAAAGCTTCATTCACTAGGGCTGTCACTCCCTGTGGCCATCGAAAAACTCTGAACTCTTTTTAACTCTTAAGATCTGGTGAAAAAGAAAAGGAAAGAGAGAAAATTCACACACACACACACACACACTCAGAGTGGATGAAACAAGAGGCAGGCTCCAATAACTTCATACATGTATGCATACATGCATGCATTCAGACCTACAGACAGCTAGATGGACAGATGTGTATACTTTCACACATTGAATGGATGGAACAAAGTTCCAACAAGCAGGCTCCAAACATTTCTCACATGCATATATACACATATACAGACAGACAGACAGACAGACAGGATGGGTGGAGAAAGCTCCAGCACACACTAACACAAGCTTTACACATATACAGATATACAGATCTGATGGATGGAACAAAGTTCCAACAACTTTATTTTTTCTCCCATAGTTTATATATCCTTGCAAAATTTTCAAACAGTATAAAATCACAATGTGATTACATTCTATTTTCTTTCTAATGACTGACTATGAAAAAACAGTATGTTCCCTAATACCTTTAGAAGAAATAACATTACGTACTGCAGGTAAAGAAAACAAATTATTCCTAAGAACCCAAATACATTCATAAAGAAGCAAGTTGTTAATAGAGTAACAAAGTATGAGCAAGCAAGGTAGTTTTCTCAGCCAGTTTTTCTTTCTGGCAGGCAGCAATTTGTGGTTACAAAGAAATGATTAATTATTTTATTATTTATCTTGGAAGGAGAGAACTAACTCCTAAAGTTGTATCTGACCTCCCTTCACACATGCACTGTGAGCCATATGCATAACTAATAATAATAATAATAATAATAGAATAAAAATTGGAGGTGGGGTGGTGCTGCAGAGATGGTTTAGGGATTAAGAGCACTTGTTGCAGAAGATTTGAGTTTAGCTCCCAACCCCATCTGGTGCCTTACAACCATCTGTAACTTCAGTTCCAGGGAATCTGGCACTTCTGACCTCTGAGCGCAGTGTATGCATATGTTGCAATACATACATGCAGGCAAAACCACTCAAATTTAAAAGAAAAAACATTGCCAAAAAAACCTGTGAAAAAAGGTATTTGGTAGAGTCAAGAAATTTACCGTATGCCAATAACTGAATTTCTAACTGTTGTGCAAGTTTTTGTCTCCCACCTCAGAGTCTGCACACACACACCCCATATGCCCAATACAGCTTTCTCTCTAACAGATAACCTGAGGCCTCACCTTAAATGTTTCTTCTTCAGAGAACTTTTTGCTGACCCCACAGCACAGGTCAGCTTCTTCCATGAAGTACTCTTAGAACATCCCTGAACTTCCCCTTTCTGGGTCCAACACACATGTAACTTCCCCCTTAAACATCTCTGGATAGTGAACTCTAGAAACCTGGAGAACTTTCAGCTTTTGTGAACCCCCTGACCTTCTGCAGATCTTGGCATAGAATTATCAAAAAAGTGAATGATGATTCTGTTCGATTTAAATAACTCCTTATGTTTGACTGAGTCTTTAAAAAAATTCTGTGTCTGTACTGATACTTTTAGAAACAAGAAGAGGACAGCAGGTATCCCCAGAACTGGAGCTAAAGGCAGTGTAAGCCTACCAAGTCATCTAGACAGACAGCATTCTAAGCCACTAAGCCATTTCTCCAGCCCCTCCTCCTTTCTTTTTAGCACATTTTTCTGTCGTCTCAATTGCACCACCAAAGTCTTAAATTTATCTATTTAGCTTCTTTCAGTCGGAAAATGCATTTCAGGACCTCTTGCCCCTTAGAGACTAGCATGGAATAGAAATTGATGGCCTGCTTTCCTCTACAAATGCTGCTACTCTACCCGGTGTCTTGGACAATAATAACCTCAGTGCCATCTGCTTCTACAGTGGTCCTGATCTTGATGATGAGCTTTAAGCTGAAAATGAATAATCATGAAAGGAATTGGTGTGTCTTGGTGACAAGAGTAGGGCCCTGGAAGGTGGCAGAGGGACAGATCAGTTTTCATCTAGGCTGTCTTGTGAGTTAGCTCAAGACAGTGTTTCCTGGCCATCCAGGCCACACTGCTGCAGCAGCTTTCATCCCTTCCGATACGCTTTGGGACAAAGCCTACCTCCTAAACAGGCTACACTTCTGGTATGCTGTACAGACAGTCCTGTTGCCCCACTAACAAGGCCATGTGCCCAACTGTTCTTCCCCTTTCCAGATAGCTGTATTCTCTAAGAGAGGTGCCTGCTCCTAGCCAAGCTGGTATGCCCCGCAAGGCAAGTATAACATAGCCTCTGTATCCAGTACCCCATCACATCATGTCATTCACTGCACCACAGTGGCCCAGCCCACCAGAAGGCCAGAAATGGTACACCCTGACTTCATCCTTTCTCTTAGAGGCAAAGAAGTTTCCGTAGGCATGGTTGCTGGGACAACAGGAGAACACATGCTGGCTCAGCAGGTATCAGCACATTGCTGTTTTCCAACTAACTCTGTGGATTACTGTTAAATCCTGTTCTATAGACTGCCTGAATTTTTTTTAAAAAAGCTAAGTGTATTAGTCAATCCTGACTCATATCTGTTGGAGTGCTTGTACAAAAAACAAACAAACAAACAAACAAACAAACCCAAACACCCAGATGGTGATGGTGCACACCTTTAATTCCAGCACTCAGGAGACAGAGGCAGGTGGATCTCTGAGTTTGAGGCCAGCCTGGTCTACACTGCGAATACCAAAACAGCCAAAACTACACAAAGAAACCCTACCTAGATAAACAAAACAAGTAATGAAACACAAAACCAAAACTTGCTCAGTCTGCCTGCAGTAACTAACACTAAACAATTTTTGCAAAACCAAAAGGAGTGGTCTCTGTTTTATTAACTGTTGCTCTTGTAATGTAGCACAGTGAGCAGAGTACCTAAGGGGGGTGGGAGATGAAGAAGTAGGGATTGTTGTCATAGAGGACCATAAAAAGCATCCATATCTAGGGCTGGAGAGATGGTTCAGGTGTTCAGAAGCTCCTGCTTCTTTTAACCAGGTTCAGTTCCGTGGACACACATGGTCACTCATAACCATCTGTAACTTCAGTTCCAGGAGATCTGGTGTCCACTTCGAGCCTCTGTGAGCACAGCACATAAGTGGTAAGAAAAAGGGGTCATGAGTGTCAGGGCCAGCAGTAAAGAGTCACCATGAGGACTCAGTGTTTAAAGGAACTGACTATTCTTTTTTTGTTTGTTTGTTTTTGTTTTATTCGAGACAGGGTTTCTCTGTATAGCCCTGGCTGTCCTGGAACTCACTCTGTAGACGAGGCTGGCCTCGAACTTAGAAATCCACCTACCTCTGCCTCCCAAGTGCTGGGATTAAAGGCGTGTGCCACCACTGCTCGGCAGAACTGACTATTCTTGCAGGGGACCCAGGTTTGGTTTCCTAGAATCCATATCATATCTCCCAGATACATATAACTCCAATTCCAGAGGCTCTTACTCCCTCTTCTGGCCTGTGCACAGACAGGCATACAGGGAACAAAAACAGAAAAACACTCATACACATTGAATTTTAAAAATAAATCTTGGCCGGGCGGTGGTGGCGCACGCCTTTAATCCCAGCACTTGGGAGGCAGAGACAGGTGGATTTCTGAGTTCGAGGCCAGCCTGGTCTACAGAGTGAGTTCCAGGACAGCCAGGACTATGCAGAGAAACCCTGTCTCGAAAAACCAAAAAAAAAAAAAAAAATCTTTTGTAAAAAGTCAACATTCCTGTTTTGTTTTTTTTTTTGTTTTTTCAGTGAAAGGAACTAGACATAAAACAGCATGTGCTATGCATCTTATGACCTGAAGTTCAAGGAGGGCAACACTAACTACTGATGACAAAGGTAGGGCAGAACAGCAGTAAGGTGATTAGGAATCCGTATGCAGATGTCTTGGGTGTTGGACTTTGAGATGTTCCAGTCTGTTGATCTAGGTAGCGATTATGCAGATGACAGTGTACAGAAATGCAGTCTTTAGGTTTGTGCTCTTAGGGCTAGGGCTAGCTAGCTCTGTGGCTGAAAGTTTGCTTAGCATACGTAAGGCCCTGTGTCCCATCCCCAGCGTCAAAAAGTGGGTGGAGGTAGATGAAAAAGTGAACACGATGGTGACTACTCCTTTCATGTTGGTGCAAACCTTCTTCCAGCCAATTCTCTGACTGCCACTGAGGACCTCTGAGGAAAGGTCGGATGAGCTTCATCTCCTTGGTTTCGTTTTGTTTCTTTGTTTCTTTGTTTGTTTGTTTTATTTTTGTTTTATTTTTTCAAGACAGGGTTTCTCTGTGTAGTCCCGGCTGCCCTGGAACTCACTCTGTAGACCAGGCTGGCCTCAAACTCAGAAATCCACCTGCCTCTGCCTCCCAAGTGCTGGGATTAAAGGCGTGCGCCACCACTGCCCGACCTCCTTGTTTGTTTTTAATGATACTCAATAAATCACAGATTTTGTCTGATGGTCTGATCTTACTTGAAAGGAGGAGGACATGGCCATGTTCCAGAAGGCTTAGCAGGCATCTTAGGGTTTTATTGCTGTGAAGAGATGTCATCAGTAAGGCAACTTACAAAGGTAAACATTCAATTAGGGCTGGTTTACTGTTTCAGAGTTTAGCTCATTATTATGGTGGGAAGCATGGCAGTGTCCAGGCAAACCTGATGCTGGAAAAGGAGATAAGAGTTCTACATCTTGAAGGTAGCAAGGAGGAGACTGTGTCATTCTCCCTCAAGAACCAGATCAAAAGCCAATGTTCTTCCAACCTCAAGATCTGGATCAGGTATGGCCTCCATTTCTAGCTTGTAGTCCATTCTAGATAGTCAAGTCGACAACCAAGAATAGCCATCACATCAGGTAAGGTGGAGGTGTGAACACTAACCCTTATCCACAGTTACTAAGACCAGTGCCCTCCACGATACCTGGAGGCAATAGGACAGCCTCTACAGCACCTCCTTTGTCCCCATTCCTATCCTAGCAGAGCCAGTCTGGTGAGCTTGCAAGTGGCACAGCTAGAGACCAGTGGTCCAAGTATACTGATTTTGTTTTCAAGTAACAGGTGTGCACAGCCGAGAAACTGACACAAAATAAGAGCAATTCCTGGAAGAAGACTGTCATATTTATAGAACACAGTGGGGGTGTCAAAAACACCTGGACCTGAGGATATTTGATTTCATCTTTGCTTTCCTTAGCTTTTTTCTGTCCAACCACCTTCCTCCTCCTAACTGGAAGAGTGGCTGTCTGGTTCCTGAGCTTCACATCAGAGCTTGTCACAGCATGGCCTGTGTCCTACCTTCCTTTAAGTACATCCAAAGGAATCTCATATTGTCTCCTTGTGAGTCTATATCCAAATTGTCTCCTTGTAAGTCCATGTCTATCCTTAGCCCAAGTTACTGTGGCCATAAGAGTGGGTCATTGTGGTCTTCCAGAAGCATATAGTTGCCCCTCACACACGCCCACAAATGGAGCATGTTCCCAAGAAGAATAGGCATTAAGTAGAACAGATATTGTAACAGATACCATGATAATGAAATAGAAGAGAGATGAACTAAGTTCATGCCATCCAGCTTGCTGGCCCTCTGATGAAATGTAACCTCTCAGCCTTTATTGCCTAGTGACCCAGAAGTGAGGCTTAGCATGGTGATCCAGCCAGTTCAGCAAGGAGTTGGAGGATACGTCAGAGAAACCCTGGGTCCTGTTTCTTGACAGGACACTCAGCTTGTGCCACAGGGACAGTCCTGTGAGAGCAGTGGGAACTGATGGGCTAGGGTCCCTGAAATCAGGCCCCAGCCAACACAGGGTGGGATCTACTGCAAACCCCATTTCCTCTCTGGCCTTCAGTATCCTCATCTGTAAAAAGGACGCCATCAGGCTACCTAGTTAGTTAAATCTCACTTCTACCCACAGAGGCTGCCTGCTCTTGTGGACCATTGTTTTATTTAGAAAATAATTGCAGATTCACAGCTTATTTGAAAGAATAACTCCTGTGGAGCTTTTACTGAGACTTAGAGAGTTCTAGCAGGTAGCCATGTCTCTTTAGTCATTCTTTCCCTCACTTCTCTCACCTCAAACATCCGAGAGTACAGCACATGTGTCACATTGCATGCATTCTTTTTCCAGTTTTGTTTCCTAAGAGTAGGAGTCTATCTTCTATCACCGTCATAGTCATTGTTATGGTTAGTTTTGTCAACTTGACACAAAACTAGAGTCACCTGGGAAGAGGGACGCTTACTTGAGAAAACAGCACTATCAGATTGTTTTGTAGGCTTTTTCTTAATAACTGATTGATGTGGGCAGGCTCAGCTGACTGTGTGCAGTGACACCCCTGGACTTGTATTCCTGGGCTGTATAAGATAGCAGTGTGAGCAAGCCATGGAAAGTAGGCCAGTAAGAAGTGTTCCTCCATGGTATCTACTTCAATCCTTTCCTCCAGGTTCCTGCCTTAGCTTTCCTCAATGATGGACTGTAATCTATAAGCCAAATAAGTTCTTTCCTCTCCAAGTTGGTTTTGGTCAGTGTTTTATCACAGTGAAGAAAGCAAACTAGATTAGCAAGTTCAACAAATCTAACATTGATAACAATACTTAAAAAAAAGTCAAAGTCTTTAGTATCTTAGGGTGCCCTCAAGTTCACATTTAAAATTTTTTTAAATTTATTTAATAACATGTGAGTGAGTGCCCATTAAGGCCGCAAGAGAGTCAGATCTCCTGGAGCTGGACTTACAAATAACTGTGAGCCTTCGTTCACGTAGGTATTGGCAACCAATGCTGGGTCCTCTTGAGAAACAGCTGGTGCTTTTAACTGCTAAGTCATCTATCCCATCTTTCAAATTTGCTTTACAGCTCTGACTGACCTTGAAATTCTAAGCCTCACTGTTGTGACTGCAAATGTGCACCATGACACTTGGTTTATTTAGTACTGGGGTTCAATCCAGGATCTGTGCAAACTAAGCAGTGACTCTACCAACTGAGTCACATCCCCAAACCAGTAGCAGTGCTGTGTATTCGATAGTTCATACACAGTGCTGCCATTGTCTCAGTGTCTGTCTGGATTTTTTCTTTTCCTTAGAGTTGGGCTGCACTGAGTTGCCATGTCTTTAAACCCATTTGGTCTTCAGACGCTCCTGGATCTTTTTTCATTTTGCATGACACTGATACTGGTAGAGAGCACAGACCATTTATCTAGTAAAATAATCTCAAAGTAGGTTTGTCTAATGCCTCTTCATGTTTAAGTGAAAACTTACATTGCATTGAGGACACTGGAATTGTTGCTGTGATGCTTTTGGGAAATCACATGTAGTTGAAGTGACATATGGCTGCCTCCCACTAGTGAGGTTAATTTTGTACTGTACAGAGTCAACACTGTGTTTGCTTATTGATTATGTCATACTGTAGATACTTAGTGTTCTTTACCGCTGAAACATATCTCTAGCTCCTGTTTTTCTTTTAAAATTAATTTTCATTTCTGTTTTTGATCTTGCCACCTAGCTCTTGGCTGGCCTGATAATCAGTATATATCCCCAACTGGTCTAAAATTTGGTGTCCCCCTGCTCTATGCATGTTTCTTATCAGATATTTGATGTACAAACATATTCTTCCAAACTGTGGCTGCCTTTTTATTCTCTTGATAGTGTCTTTAATACCAAAACTTGAAAAAATTGAAACAGAATCTCATGTAGCTCAGTCTGGCCTTAAACTTAGTATGTCAACAAGGATGACCTTGAATTCATGGTCCTCCTGTCTACCTCTCCAGTACTGGGATTATAAATATATGCCAACACCATACCTGGTTTATGTAGTGTAAACGATCAATTCTAGGGTCTCATGTATGTAATGGCAAGCCTTCTGTGAAGTTAGCTACATCTTCATCTTCAGACCCCATTTTTTCTTTCTTTCTCTTTTCTTTCCCTCCCTTTTTCCCTTGAGACAGAATCTCACTATGTAGCGTGGCTTTTGTGAAACCCAGTATGTAAATCTTATGACAGTGCTCAGAAACTGCATGAGTGTGAACATTCCTGTGCATGCTGCCAAAAGAGAGTGATCAGACATAGTACAGACATAGGCAGAATACACAAAAATATGACAACATATGACAGGGCTTAGAAATTGTATGTGTGGGAACATATGTGTATACACTGACATGTGACCATGAATAGATATTTCATGCCTGTGAACATTCACATTCATGCCAACATATGACAATGTTTAAAAACTGCATGCATTTGAATGTGCATACAGGCTGACCTGTAACAGAACCAGGTAATACATATATGTATGTGAGCCAGAGGACACATTTGTACAGCTAGGGAATGCAGGTACATGTGTACCTACACATATACACCTATCTATTACAGAGCTAGAAAATACATGTGTTTATAAAGTTGCAGATATTGACCTATCTATGGGAGAGCTAGGTTAGGGACTGGGGTTAGAAGTTAGGGGTGGTTTATTGTTAGATGCTAGAGGTTAGGGTTAATTTTAGGGTAGGCACAAGATTAGGATTCTTATAGTAGGTTAGGGTTAGAATTCTGGTTATAATTCTGGTTACTTTGACTTTTCTGGTCCTGATTGCTTTAAGATGTAGGGTTAGGTTTAGAGTTACATGAGATTTGGAGTTAGGGTTAGGGATAGAGTTTGTGTTGGGGTCTGGGTTATCACAAGGGTTAGGTTTGTCATGGTTAGGGTCAGTATTAAGGTCATGGCTATGGTTTTAGTATAGTTGGAGCTATGCCTAGAGCTAGTGTTACAATTACATCGGGAAAGGGGATTGTTACAGTTATGAATATGACCGTTATTTTGCTCTTACATATACGTTTAGGGTTAGGCTCATGGTTTTGATTAGGATTCAGTTTAGTATTATGTCTAAGGTTAATGTTAGGGTTAGATTTTTGGAACATGTTAGTGTAATAATTATTGTTAGGGTAAGTATGCTGGCTAGCTAAATGTCAACTTGACACAAATTAGAGTCTTCAGAGTGAAGGGAGCTTCAATTTAGAAAATAACTCCGTAAGATTGGTGGTAAGCTAGCCTGTAGGGATTTTCTTAGTGATCCATGGGGGAAGGGCTCAGCCTATTGTGAGCAGTGCCACCCCTGGATTGATGGTTCTGGGTTTTTTAGAAAGCAAGCCTAATAGGCTGTGAGGAGCAAGCCAGTAAGCAGCATCCTCCATGGCCTCTGCACCAGCTCTGCCTCCAGGTTCCTGCCCTGCTTCAGTTCCTGCCCTCACTGCTCTTGATGATGGAACTGTGAGTGGAATAACCCTTTCCTCTCCAACTTGCTTTTGATCACAGTATTTCATCACAGCAATAGGAACTCTCTAATTAAGACAGTAATTTAGGGGCTGGAGAGATGGCTCAGAGGTTAAGAGCACTGGCTGCTCTTCCAGAGGTCCTGAGTTCAATTCCCAGCAACCACATGGTGTTTCACAACCATCTGTAATGGGATCTGATGCCCTTTCCTGGTGTGTCTGAAGACAGCTACAGTGTACTCATATACATAAAATAAATAAATCTTAAAAAAAGACAGTAACTTAGGCTTAAGGTTATAATTAAGGGTTAGCATTTGGTTTAGGTTAGGGCTAAGGTTAACAATAAGACTATGGTTAATTTTATATATAGTGTTCTGATTAAGGTTACATTTCTTACTATGGTTTAGAATAATGGCAAGGGTTAAGATTAGACTTAGCAATAGGGTTAGAATTACGGTAGGGTTAGAATTAGTATTAGGGTTCTGGTTAGGGACTATGGTTAGGTTTAGCATTATGCTTAGGGGTTACCACTATATTTAAGCATAACTAGCCCTCAACTCTAACCATAATCCCTAACCCTTAACCTGATTCTGACCCTCAACCCTAAGCCTAACTATAATTCTAGTTCTAACCCTAACTTGTTTTTGAGACATCATACCTCTATGTAGCTCTGACCAGACTGTGACTGTCTATGTAGAGCAGTTGGAGCTCAAACTCACAGAGAATCTGCCTACCTCTGCTTCTCAAGTAGTAGGTCTCAAGGGTGTGATCACCTCAAACTGTCTTCTAAACTTTATTAAAACTACTCTTAAGCTAATCTTAGTCAAACATCCTTCCATAACACTAAGCCTACTCTAAGACCAGGCTGGCTTCCCATAAACATGTATCTGTTTAGATGTGCCTCTCCAGGGTTGGAATAAAAAGTTGTGTGCTGCCATACCCAGCCGTGTAATGAATATTAAAGCTGTCCTAAGCCCAATCCTAATTAAACTTTCCTCTGTTACACTCACCCTAAGACTACATCCTAACCCTAATTCATAATTATCTGAGCATTAACCATAACGCTAAATCCTAACTATAACCCTTCCTTTTAGGAATTGCTTCTGAGGTAATTTTTATTATAACAACAGAAAAGTAACTAAAACAGCCACATTAACATTAAACCCCAAAACGTAACCATAATATTACTCATAACCCTAAATCTAATGTCTATCTGTAACACTTGCTTTATCCCTGGCCCTAAAACTAACGTGAGTTCTGCATTGACCTAACCTTAACCCAAGCAACACTCTAACACTAGCCCTAACCCTAAGCCTCATCTTAATGCTAACCCTAACAGTATCACTAATGCTAAAGTAACCCTGGTCTTTACTCTAGTTTTAGTAGTTCACAGCTGACTAATGGGCAAGAACCCATGCCCATAAGCAGTTAACTCCCCATTCCTTTTTTTCTTCACTCCCTGGCCACCACCAACTACTTCCTCTCTCTTGATTGATCTATTCCGGATTATTTCATATAAATAGAATAATCTGTGCTGGCCTATTTCAGTTACTGTATTTCTAGGTTAATTCATGCCCTTTCATATATCAACATTTTATTTCTTTTGGTGAATAATAGTCCATCGTGTAGTTCTACAGCATTTTGTTTATCCATTCATCACCTGATGGACATTTAGATTGCTTCTGCTTTCCGGATATGGACCAACACTACAGTGAACATTCTTGCACAGGTTTTTATCTGAGCAGGCTCTCATTTGTCTTAGTTGT
Source organism: Grammomys surdaster (assembly GCF_004785775.1). Classification (NCBI taxonomy): domain Eukaryota; kingdom Metazoa; phylum Chordata; class Mammalia; order Rodentia; family Muridae; genus Grammomys; species Grammomys surdaster. The sequence continues at coordinate 3,180,829 of NW_021620771.1, read as the reverse complement.
ATATCAAAGAGAAATCTTTAATGAAGTGCCAACAGAGGTGGCCAGAAGGAAAAAACTAAAGTTGGAAAAATAACCTGCACAGGAGTAAGGCTAAGATTTAAGGTGAGCACTCATCACATACCAGGTACTATCTGTTTCACAGCTACGATCATTTCTTTTATATGCACAAGAAAGCTTATAGAAGCTAGTTAACTTGTTCACGGGCATACAAAAAGGAAAGATACAGGGTTATTTCTAAAAGTTGGTCTGGGAAAGAGCAACTCAGAAAGGGGTCTGTATACAAGGTGCTAGCGGATAGCCAGAAGAGTTTTGGATCCCCCCCGCCCCCAGCAGTGTGGAAATTGGACTTGAATCTCAGCTGAGGGTAAAGAATTTCAAACAGAATTGAACCACTGAATTGAAACCAAGTCAGTTAGCAGGTGAGGGTCACTGAGTCTCTGAGCCAGTTACACATCAAATGCATAATCAACAAAGCTGCTGTGCATCCAGGAAGTCGTCCTTTGCTCTCCTTCCCCTTCTGCCTCCCAGCTGGTAGGCCACGGGATTCCTCAGCATGGGCCCCGCTGGTACTACTTATCTCTTTTGTACTCCAAGAGTAGGCCGCCTAGGCACCTCACTCTGGCCAAACACACATCCGAACTACCCAGGAGCAGTAAACCCAAGGCTCCCTCTTGGAGGCTGCGCCCCAGGTCACGTGAGAACGTCATCACGTGACGCGAACCATGTGATTACCACAGCGCCTTGTGGGCGGTGTGGTAGCGGCTCCGGTAGTCGCTTTAGAGCTTGCAGAGTGGCGGTGTCATCGTGGTGAGGACGGCGGCCCAGGAGGGCAGGGCTGGATCCTTCGCTCCAGACTCAGCTCTTCTTTTTGTCCTTCCTGCTGTAGATGAACCGGACGAGCCCCGACTCGGAGCGGCCTCCGGGGTCCGAGCCCGTGTGGGAACGGCCCTGGTCCGTGGAGGAGATCCGCCGCAGCAGTCAGAACTGGTCGCTGGCGGCTGACGCCGGTGTGAGCGAGGGACCCGGGGCCAAGGGAGGGACAGAGTTGTGATTACCCCTTCTCGGGAACACGCATCCTCCAGTATTCAAAGACGCAGTCTCGGACACCGGGGAGGGCGGCCCAGTGGGCTTCTACCCAGCTCTCTGCCGCGCTGACGCGGGTTTCCTTCCGTGCAGAGGCTTTTCAACCTTGCCCTCCACGCCATCCTGCTGTGCAGAATCGTTTCTATCCTCTTTAAGGATTGCTCTGTCTCTACGGAGGCCTTTCTGTATTAGAACTTGGGCTAAATGGGGCAGCACATATTTTTGAGTAGAACTGCTCACTTCGGGAACCAAGAGCTCAGAAGTTTCATATAAATAGGATTTGGGGTGTTTTGTTATGTGGTCTTTGGAGAGTGACAACCACACAGGACTTTAAATCCCTCTAGAAATGTGATACTGGTTACACTGGATACACTTATCTGATGAGGTTTCTTAATGCTTTCCAGGGTCACTTGAGCTCAGATCAAAAGTATCATCCCTTTTACAGAACATTTGGGCGAAAGAAAAGGGGTTCTTTTTTGTTGTTGTTGTTGTTGATACTTCTGTATGTTTCTTTTCAAAATAGCTACTACAGTTTCTACAGGAATTCTCACAGCAGACTATCTCCAGGACTCATGAAATCAAGAAGCAGGTGGATGGATTAATTCAGGAGACCAAAGCCACACATTGTCGTCTGCATAATGTCTTCAACGACTTCCTCATGCTGTCTAACACCCAGTTCATTGAGAATGTGAGTTGTTTTATAGCCTCTGACCTTTGAATAATCCCTTGTGGGGAGTAAGAGCTACTGTAATTTATAACGATAATTAGGTTCCCTTCTGAGTTTTGTTGGATAGTTGGTTCTTGGTAACTGAAATTCCTTTCTCTGGAATCAGTGTCTTTTATTAGTAAAGTTTGTGGGTTTTACAAACCTTTAAAAAAATCTAATAATAATGTTTACCTCGTGTTGGCTTTTCTGTTTTTAGTTTTGAGGGCAATTACCATTTGAGCAGAATTGTGTGCCAATTGTGTGCCTCTCAGAAAAGCCACTGTGCTCATTTGGTATGATCAACGATATGCCTGGCTATGCCCTTGGTTGCTCCATTTTGCCTTCAGTCCCTGTAGACTTTATGTAGGTCCATTATGTTTCTATCAGTTGTATAAGAAGATGCAGATGTCTGCTTTGCATTTTGTCAACTACGGTTTTCTTTTTCTTCCTTTCCTTTTGCTTCTTCTGTTTTTTTGGAGACAGGGTTTCTCTGTAGTCCTAGCTGTCCTAGAACTCACTCTGTAGACCAGGCTGGCCTCAAACTCACAGAAATCCATCTGTCTCTGCCTCCCAAGTGCTGGGATTTAAGGTGTGGGCCACTACTGTCCTGCCAGCGCCAGTTTTCTTAATTTGGATGAATATATATGACACAGAGTCAGCAGTAAAAATATTGCTGACCTTTAACTAAAGTGTATATGAATTTTGTTTTCGTAATGAGTTCCTGTGAGCTGCTAGGAATATATAGATAAATTATCTTGGTAAAAAACTACAATAGAAAAGAAGCAAGCATGCCTGGAGCCATCTAGCAAAGAGTAGGGACCATCTTGAGAACGGGAAGGGAGCTTAGTTCATCAGATCAAAGAACGTCTTTTGAATTAATTTGTGGAAAGGCATTTTGGGGTTTTTTTGTTTGTTTGTTTTTGCTCATCATTAGTTCTGACTAGTGTAGAACTTGCTATGTAGACTAAGCTGGTCTTAAATTTGGGGAGAAATTCTCACCTCTGAGATTACAGGCTTATAGCCCTATACCCAGCAGTGAGAAGAGAGTTACCCGAGTACATAGCATCCTGAAATTGTTAGGTGAAAACTATTAAACAGAATTTCATAAATGGTTAAGGTTATAAAGCCCATGACTTGGGATTATAAAAGTACCAGAGTGCCATGTGGGCTGTTGCTGTTGTATGTTTGCATAATTTAGTAGTGCAAACTGAAGTGATAGACCTCACATTCCATCTCGTTTGAGACATGGGGTTTGATGAGGGCTCTTTGTTCACTACTGCATGTGCCAGACTACCTGGCTCATAGAGGTGGCTATGCCACCAATTCTTTTCTTTAATGGCAAAGGGAAACTCTGGGGTTTGAAACATGACATGGATTCATGTTATGTTCATGAATAACATGAACAAGTAAACCCAATACAGATGAATGTACAAATGTCTGGGATACTTGGGACTAGAAGTTGTTCAAATTTCAGGTTTTTAAGATGTAGAATCTACAGAGACCTTACAGGTTCAGCACCCCTAAGTTCAAACAGCCCGATGTCCAAACTTTTTTGAATGACATGCCACTGCTCAGAAAGTTTTGGATTTTGGAGTTTTGGATTGGCATGTTCAACCTGAGGACATTTTCTGATGTGCACAGAACCTGGCTAGTCAACCTGAGCACTTATCTCCCTGGAAGGGTCAGTTAGGGGACTATTCTCCCCTTTTTTGATGACAGGACCCCCCCACCCCCAAGCTGGATTGGATGGTTTTATGTGCTGTTCTTCTGTGCAGTTCTTTTTTTGTTGTTTTGTTTTTTTTTGTTTTTTGTTTTTTGTTTTTCGAGACAGGGTCTCTCTGTGTAGTCCTGGCTGTCCTGGAACTCACTCTGTAGACCAGGCTGGCCTCGAACTCAGAAATCTGCCTGCCTCTGCCTCCCAAGTGCTGGGATTAAAGGCGAGCGCCACCACCGCCCGGCTTCTATGTAGTTCTTATTGTGCAACTTTCTTGCTACATCAGATGCTCAGCTCTTCTTGTAGTTAATGTTGTAGCTGTAGATTGGGCAAGGAACAAATCTGGGAAGTTTTCTTTTGTACTCCATGTATCTGTACCAGACTGGTACCCCATCACACTGTTTTCAGGTGGAGGAGGCATGAGAAACGTCATTTTCTGATCATAGATTTTAATTAGATAGTCTTCCTCTTCTAGCTTTTTCTGGAAAAATTTTCTTAAAATTTCCTATAGCTTAAGTTTTGTGAAATCCTTTTAAAATTGTTCTTTATGTCCATTCATGGCTTTGTCTCCTTAATGATAAGGCCTTATTCCTCTCCCCTTCCAGTCTGCCATCAGGATCCTTCAAAAGTGTTGATGCCACACTAAATGTAACTGCTTCCAAGACCTTTTACATGCCACATGGTACATACAGCTTCTTCCTGTGTGGAGGAGCACCTGATGATGTTCGGAGTATAGCTAGTGCTTCAGAAAATGGGGGGAAAAATTAACTTCAGAAAAATGCCTATTGCATCTGTCTGCTCGCCTGTGTATTTTCTTCAAACTCTGACATTGATTCTCAAGAATTACAATTCAGGCTAGGATGCTGCTGCTATTTAGGTTTGTGAAAATTCTTTTGAGAGATTATTTAAAGTCAGTTGGGTTTTGTTAGTCTCAGAGGCAGCCTCATAATTGCAAGCTACATTTTAGAATTAGTGAAGCAAGCTGGAGTTTCTAGGGCAATAGAACAGTCAGGACTTTGGAGGGCAATAGAAGTTACATAGAATCATTAGTAAGGGCTCAAGAGGGAGTCCTGAAAGAGAATAGCTGATTAGTTCTGGCCTATGTTTTAAATTCCAAGCAGAAAGGGACCCAGTTCTTAAGGTGCCACCCCTTGCCTTTTTTGTTTTTCCCTTGAGACAGAGTTTCATTCTGCAGCAGAGGCTGACCTCAGACTCAGCAGTCCTAGTTAAGAACATAGGAGGCTTGAGGGATGAATGGCTTCATAGGTTAAATAGCACTGGCTGCTCTTCCAGAGGACCTGGGTTCAATTCTTGTACCTACATGACAGCCCACAACCACCTGAAACTCTAGTTCTAGGGGATCTATTGCCTTCTTCTGGCACATGGTGCACAGATGTATATGTAGGTAAAACACCTGCCTGTATATAGTAAATAATAAAAGACCATAAGGAACTTTTAAAAAGTTAATTAAAGAATTTTTAGCTTTGTGGAAAAAAAATTTAAAAAGAAACTTAAATTGATTTTCCAGTATCATTCTGTTGATTATAAAACCTATGTTTTCATCATTTTCTTCCTTTTCAGCCCCCCACCCTCTTTTTAAGGAAAAAGATATCATTACTAAATTGTCATAGAGAATCAACAATTTGGGGTTAAAGTTCAGAACCTTATCAGCCCATAATCCCCTGCACATTCTATCTCCTTCTGCCAGCCTGTTTTATTTTTGCAGATATGCTTTGCTTTTGACAAAGTAGCCTCTAATGCTTTGGAGCTTCTTTTGCTACCAGGCTTTGTTTTAGATTGCTCAGTATTGATCGTTTTAGACATTAGCCAGAAAGCCTTTTCAGGTTACAGGTCTTGCCATACAAATTTGAAATGACTCTAGTAGCTGTCCTATCTTAAAATCCCACTTAAAGGTTCATGTGTTTTTATTGTTGTTGTTGCTCTCATATTGGAAATGTTTGGTATAGGACAGTTAGGAAGGAAAATTAAGAATGAGGGGCTGGAGAGATGGCACAGTGGTTAAGAGCACCTAACTGTTCTTCCAGAAGACCTGGGCTCAAGTCCCAGCACCCACATGACAGCTCACAACTATCTGTAACTCCAAGATTTGATATCCTCACACAGACATACATGCAGGCAAAACACCATTGTACATAAAATAAAACTAAGTAATAATTAAAAAAAGACCCACGTTCTATTTTGAGCACCCATATGGCTGCTAACAAACATCTATAACTCCAATTCTAGGGGATCCTAGACACTCTTCTGGTCTTTTCAGGTACAAGGCACAGACAGTACACCTGTACAGTACACATATGCACAGGCAAAGGGAGAAATAAAAGTAAACCTTAAAAAAAAAAAAAAAAAAGAAAGTAAGAACGGTTGAAGCCACCTGAAGCATCAACTCCTGGGGAGACTGGGACAAATGTTCTAGGTCTGAGTTTACACAGACATTAGGCTTAAAAAACCAAACCTACAGATAATTTACTACCTGAAATTAATTAGCCAGGGAAAATCATTTTGAATTTCCCTGTAGTCTGGATGACTGTGCATAGAACTGTGTATTTACTGTGCATTTACAACCTGCATATTTCTTAGTGTTAAAAATAATTTTTTACACAGCTTTGAGACTTTTATGAACTGATTTGTTTTGTTTTCAAACAAGGTCTCATGTAACCCAGACTGGCCTCAAATTCCTTGTGTTGCCGAGAATGGGCTTTAACTCCTGATCCTCCTGCCTCTGTCTTCCCTGTGCTGGGGTTAGAGACCACCCGGCTCTTGAATGTAATTTTATTCTTACTCCATTATTTGACTATGCCAAACATACTTTAATATTTAGCTATTAGCTTTATATGAAGTACTTGATTTGTTTAGGAAAGAATAGAGAATAACCACACATGGTAAGAATATGCAGCATCTAGAATTTTGATATTTTTCCATATTTGCTTCATAGGAACCAACTACCTCCTTTATTTCCTCCTAACTGTGATATTTTGGGGGAAGTATCCTTGTATCTCTGCATTTTTATTTTTTTATATCTTTGGAGTATATATTTATGGGTATGCGTGAGCACACATGAAGAGAGCTTTTATTGAACAGCTATTCTTTTATCACTGACCTGTATGTATGTATATGTGAACATAAACTTAGTTTTCCATGTAATTTTCATTGTTCCTTAAGTTATTAAATATTGTAATCTAATACACTTGATAGGGCAAGTTGCTTTAATTAATTTATTTTTTTTCTGTTTTTTTGAGACAGGGTTTCTCTGTGTAGCCATGGCTGTCCTGGAACTCACTCTGTAGACCAGGCTGGCCTCGAACTCAGAAATCTGCCTGTCTCTGCTTCCCAAGTGCTGGGATTAAAGGCGTGTGCCACCGCCGCCCAGCGGCAAGTTGCTTTAACAACTTGTTTTTTTCAGACAGGATCTTATTGTCTAACAGTCTTCTGCTTTAGATTGCTGAAAATCGGCCTGTAAGCATGAACCATCATGATCAACTCCTCAAAATTTCCTTTTATTCAGAAATAGTCATCATTTTATTTTTGTTTTTAAACTTCTCTCTATGAGTTTGACATATCTGCAAAGGTTGAGAATAGCCCTAACCTATGGGTATAAACATCTAGAAGGTATTTTGACTGTATCACTCTAGCAAAGACAGAAGTAGTATGAGCTCCAGACTTTATGGCATTCCCAGGCACGGGCTTCACACCTGCTTTCCATGGCATGCATGGCGCAGGCCTCAGGTCCAATTAGAAGGCAGTTGGTCATCACCAGAGCAGTCCTGCCACTCAGGTCGGTATTGCAGTATACAGAGTCTACCTCTGTGGAAGACACTGCTCATTCCTAAGCAGTTACTGGCATAGTATTTTTCAGTTCTATGAAAGTTACCCAGCAGAGAGGAAGTTTCCAGCCTGTTTCCAGCCTGGTATCTCTATGTACCACAACCAAAGTATGTAGTGTCTTCAGCAATAGAGTCTTTTCATCTAGTTGTCATGGTCACAGTTTGATTGTTCTTAATTCAAAATGAAATCAGATGAAATGCACTGAAATAAAATCTGGAACTTTGCATGCCTCAGTGTCAGGTTTTGGATTTTTAGTTAGGGTGCTCATAAAGTCTCCTATAAATATTCCAACAATCTAAAATATAAAAACTTCAGATAAGGAATATTGATTAATCATTTTTAAAATGACTTAGGTGGTTTCTTTTAAGTAGCGTAGCTCAGTGTGTTTTAATGTATTCACAAGCCTTTGTAACCCTCTTGTCTCTACAGAACATTTTCATTATCCTACATAATCAGGGCTCTAAAGGAACAGAATTGATAGGGTGGACACATATATTAAAAGGAGATTCATTAGATTGGCTTGCAGGATGTGCTCAAGGTCGTCCTATAGTGGCTGTCATGCGTTAAGACAGTGGCTCGAGAGTGCAGTAGTTGTTCACCCAGGAGCTTGCCTGTCCCAGCAGTCCTGCCTATCCCAGCAGTCCCCATCTGGAGCTGGAGGCCTGGAGGATTGCTGATCTTCAGTCTCTACTAGAATCCTGAAGAAGTTGGTTCTAGTATCAGCAAAGGAATGCCTTAGCAGCAAGAGAGATGAACTTGCTAGCAGGAATGAGCACAAGAGAGCAAAAAGCACAGTTTCCTTCTTCCATGTCCTTTTATCTGGGCTTCCACAAGAAAATGTGCTCCAGATTCTGATTGGATTTTCCTGCTTCAAATAATATGATCAAGAAAATTCTTCACAAGAGTCCGATATAGTCAAGTTGACAACCAAGATTAGCCATCATACCTACACTTATATTGGCTTTTTATAACAAATACGTTACACTCTAGTTGTTTAAAAAAATTGCAGTGAGTTTCAGGAATGACAGATATGTCTTGTAAAAGAGGTTCTTCCTTGGCCATATATCTTCTGGCAAGTTGTTGGTGGATTTTACCTTTTTTCTTTGATTCATATGAGATAAGTGTATAAAACTTTCAACCATTTTAAAGCATCAAAATAAAAGTACAGTTTAACTTTATTATTTTTCTTGCTTTGTTATTTATCTAGTCAGTAAATTATATCAGTTGATATTAGCAATGGCTTTGGGTAAAGGTACTTGTACTGTTGCCCTGTTAGAATTATGGATTAGGTTAAGTGAAAATACGTGTAGTTGGGATTATAGTGTTTTCAGAACTCTTTGATCACCAGATAGTTTCTTGTGTTTTTTAGTCATTCATGTCTTTTTCTAAAATTTAACTTCAGGTAAATTACTGTTTTGTTACTTGTTCATGACCCACTGGTGGAGGTCCTTGTTGTTTTCCAAAAAACCATTTCCATTGCTTTTATTCACTTTACATCCGATTGCTTCCCCTTCCTAGTCCCCCTCCCACAATCTTCCCTTACACTCCCCTTTCTCCTCTGAGAGGGTGGAGGCCCTCCTAGGTATCCCCCTACTCCAGCACATCAAGTCTTTGTAGGGCTGGGCCAGTCCCCTCCCACTAAGGCCAGACAAGGCAGTCCAGTCAGGGATGTATTCCATAGACAGTTAACAGCTTTAAGGATGGCCCCCACTCTAGTTGTTTGGGACCGATAGGAAAACCTAGCTGCACATCTGGTACATATATGTAGGAGGGCTGAGTTCAGCTTGGGTATGCTCTTTGGTATTTCTGTCTTTTTGAAGTTCTTTGTATTGAGCTTCTTACCTGTGGTTCCATTCCACTGCTTAACCATTTTCAATGGCTTTGCTTCCATACTTAGCGGGTGTATGATGAAGAAGTGGAGGAGCAGGTGCTCAAGGCGGAGGCAGAAAGAACAGAGCAGGTACTTGTATTAAACCTTTCTTTCTTTGAATTATTAGCCTGTGGAAATGATAAAAGGGTGATGAGAACTGGGAACATGGGAGATATGGCCCTTGGCAGTAGCCCAAGAAAACGTTTCCATTTTCCCCTGAAATTTAGCCTGTTAATACATAGATGAAATAGCTGAATTCTGGCATAAATACGGAGCAGAGTAAACTGTCAAGGTTTACAGGCCACAGTGGAAGTATCGTCTTGTCCTCCTTTCTCCCTTTTCCCTCTCTGTCCCCTCTAACCTCTTCCTACCCTTTAAAGATCAAGAAGCCACTCTTCCTCAGTTTATGCAGAGACAGGCCATATCCTGAGCTTTGGGAAATGAATGTCACAGAAGTGAGGTCTCTGAAGGCCTAGTTTCCCTGTCTCTTTTGTGATTGTTTTTATTCTTGTTTCTGTCACGTTAGCTAGGTGAATATAGGTCTAGTCTGTGTGTATTTGAGGACCCATGGGTACAAGATTTGTTAGGACAGAGTGGATTGCGCAGCGAGTAATGATTGACTCTGTCATGGGACTGCAGGGACCTGATGATTTAGGACATTTACTCTCAGAGGCTTCATTGTCTGCTGAGGCCATTGGTTATTGATCTAAACTACACTGCATGGTTGGTAAGTGTTTTTGGAAGTTCACACAAGGAGACACTTGTTGTTGTTGGCATTTTTAGGAAAGTGAATTTTCATTAATAGTACTCAGGCATTTGCTATTCAGCCAAATGACTATTCCTGTTACATCAAACCAACATTACATTTAAAAGTGGTTAGGATATAGTGAAGTGTGTTCTGAATGCCATAGGGCTAGATGTCAGAGCCTGGTTCCGTCCTTAAAGCTACAGGTAGGTTCGAGTCATTGAGCACACTCATCCACAGACGTGATTTTACTGACTCAGTTTTGGTTTGTTTGTTTCTCTTTTCTCTTCTTTTCTGAGACAGGGTTTCTCTGTGTAACAGCCCTGGCTACCCTGGAACAGTGATCCCCTCCTGCCTCTGCCTACCGAGTGCTGGAATTAAAGGCCTGTGCCACTGCTGCCTGGCTCAGTTTTGCTTTCTAATTCGAATGTTCATCTGATTTTCCAGATGAAAAAATTGGAATTCTGAGTTTAGGTTGTTTGATTGATGCCCAGAAAGTGACAAAACTAAGATTGAAAGCTTGTGTGTTGACTCCAAAGTCTGTATCAAGGCATTCAATAGAACATAACTCTGTTGACATTTTGTAAAATTTTTTGGGGAGGGCATGACTTTAGAGTTGGTATATTGGAGACACACTGAAGCATATTTTGTTTGTAGGAGAAGACTCGGGAACAGAAAGAAATAGATCTGATTCCTAAAGTTCAGGAGGCCGTGAACTACGGGTTACAGGTCCTGGATAGTGCGTTTGAGCAACTTGACATAAAAGCAGGGAATTCAGATTCTGAGGAGGAGGATGCCAATGAGCGGGTGGAACTGATCCTTGAACCAAAGGTAAAGCATTCAGTTACAGTACGGTGATGTTTTAACTACTTGGTTGGGCATGGGTTGTATAAGGCACGCGCTATGTATGTTATTAGTATTCTCAAAGTGACCCCTTCTGGGAACCTTACTTGACACACTGAGCATTTCAGGGGTACAAGGTAGGTAAAAGTTGCAGAGCATACCTCCTTCTCCTCTAAGGTTTTTAGTATATAGTCTGTGAGAGAGAAGGCATTTAAATGAGTGACCATCCTTAGAACTCTGCAAGAAAACTGACTTATAGCCAAGAAGTTAAGGGGAGGGGTGAGAATTTTAACTGGATTTGGTTTGTTTTTTAAATTTGGTTTTTTAACATTTATTTGGTTTTTAACATTTATTATTGATGCATTAGTATGGGGCATATGTGTCCCATGACACACAGCTGAGAGAGGAGAGCTGTGGAGTTGGTTCTCCTTCTACCTTTCCTTGGGTTCTGGGGAGGGAACTCTGTAGGCCTTTACCCACCCACTGTTTTGTGGCTCATTTTTATTTTAAGACTGAAGTTTTATTTATTTTAATTTTTATGAGAAAAACATATTTATATATATATATCATGTTTTGAAGTGTCTGTTAACTGTAGAATGACTTATTCTAACTTCTGCATGTGTCACATACTTAATTCATGGTGAGAACCATAAAATCTCTCAATGATTAAAAAAAATGCGTTTTTATTAACTGTAATCGTTCTGTTGTATTGTTAGCTTTTGATCTTATTTCCTCTAACTGGAGTTGGTTTTTTTTTTTCCCTTGGGATTGTAATTTAGTTAACAATGTTTCTTCCTTTTTCCTCCTTAACCTTCCCATATACCTGTCTCCACTCCTTCAAATTCATGTCATTTTTTTTCATTAATTGTTATTGCAGTCATATGTGAATTTGTATAACATTTACATTCCTAAATATAACCCGTTGAGTCCACATAGTGTCTCTTACATGTATGTTTTCAGGGGTGACCATTTGGTGTTGGAACCAATTGGTGTGTTCTTCCCATGGGAGGACTCCTTTCCCCTGCGAGCTTTCCTCAGTGCCCTGTAGTTGTGTGTGTAAGGTTTAGGTAGTGAGGCCTTTGCCTCCTGCAGTCTGGCATGTTGGTTGGTCTTGGAGTTGTCATTGCTCAGCTTATGTTAGGGCTAACTGAAGCTTTCGTGCCCTTTGACCAACCTCTCTCCCTCTTGTCTCTAGTTTTTAGGGCAAAAGGAGATTCAGGTTGGGATTAGATGAATCAGAGAAGCTCCTGAGGAGCACATACTCTGTAGCTTGTGCTAAGGAAGACTTCCTGGCAGTTACTTCTTAGACCAGGCTAGCCTTGAACTCACAGACATCTGCCTACCTCTCCCTCCCGAGTGTTGGGGTTAAAGGTGTGCACCACCACTGCCTGGTCAGATTTGACGTTTTGAAGATGTACTTTTAACCTTCCCATGCTTTCTTCTTTTCTACGTTGATTTATCACCTTAACTTGTTTTAGATAGTAGATGCAGCAGGCCGTCAAGAAGAACACTTGGCCTTATTTTCAACCCGTGTGTTTAATGGTTGTGTCCTTTCCTTGAAGGATCTCTACATTGACCGGCCTTTACCCTACCTCATCGGCTCAAAGCTCTTCATGGAGCAGGAAGATGTTGGGCTTGGAGAGCTGTCCAGTGAAGGTGCGCTCTCTTACAGTTTTTCTGTTGTGTGTCCTACAGCTTAACCTTTTATGGTCACACCATTTCAGCCCAGAGCTTCTTCCTCAGGTGTGCCCGCTAATGTTTCCTTTTGTTCTCTGTCTATACACCATAATGTGTCTGAATCTCCTTAACCCTAATGTCCTAATCTTCTCTGTGTATTTTCTCAGAATAAGGACATTTTCTTATATAACCGTGCTGTAAAGTGATCAGTTTCAAGAGACTTTATTATTAGCTAATCTTTGGTTATATTCAGATTTGCCTGTTATCCCATCAAAGACCTTTACTTCCTCTGCCTCCTTCTCTAGGCTAAGACTTAAAGCAGTTAGTTTTTAAACCACTCTAGTCACTTTTTCATTTTATTATTTTATGTTTGTTTATTGTATGTGTGTGCTCTGTGGAAGTCAGATGACAGCCTATGAGGGTCAGTTCTCTGTTCTATCATGTGAATTCCAGAGACAGAGCTCCCATCGTCAGGACTGCAAGCAGTTAGTTGCCTGCACTGTCACCACCAGTGACTTCTAATCTGATATGGTTTCCTTTTCTTCTTCTTTTATTTTTTTGTTACCTTGACATTCTTGTAGAATAAGGCCAATTTATGACTTTTTTTTTAATTCATAGGAGATACTTTGATATTCTATTCATTAAAAAGGTTCTTTCATTCTACTAAATGGGAATAGTTTCATTAAAGTCTCTTTGATGCTGTTGTGGTTGGCCATTTGGAGAAGGAGCTATAGACATTTTCTGGTGAAATTGGTGCTGACTTTTACAACTCTTTCTGACAGAAGGCTCTGTGGGCAGTGACCGTGGGAGCATTGTGGATAGTGAAGACGAGAAGGAAGAGGAGGTGAGGACATGGTCTGGCCAGGTCATGGTGGGCAGGACGCTTAGGATGCATGTCGCAGGCTAGGGATGTAACACGCTTCAGAATTAGGGAACTAATTTCATAAAACTTATGGGGCAGAATCTGAAGGGTTGAAATTCTTTTTTCTAATTTGTAGAGAGAGAAGTGAGGGAAACTGCTTTGATCCCTTTCACCGTTACTTACCTCTCTTCCTTTCTACCAAATTCCTTCACTTTCCATTATATTTTGAGGAGAGAGCAGCTTAGATATTGTATCACTGTCTCTGCCTAAAACTTAGTCTTGGACTGTGTCTGTCTTGAATGATCTTAGGAAAAAATAAATAGCTGCAATGAACAACTTTTACAAAGTTGTTATTATTATTATATGCAAATACGTACATGTGTGTGTAGTGCCTGTAGTGAGCAGAAGAGGGTGTCAGAAGCCCTAGATGTCACATGCCAAGAGCAGCATGCTCTCTTAACCACTGCGTCACCTCTGCAGCCCTTGAAGAATTTTCTAAGTCTTCTAATGAAAGCATCTACTTCATGTTCATTTGCTGGTGACTAAAAGTCTACAGAGAATAGCCTTGATCCAGAGTCTGGCACCTTGAGTTGTTCTTCAGACAATGAGTATGAGATTCTAAAAGGAGACCATTTTGTGTGTCTGATTTTCATTTCTTTATTGTTCACGCACTTGCCCTCCCTCTCCTGAATTCCTTCCTCCAGCTGGTAAATGGAAGTCCTAGTGGTAGATAGAAACTCGCCTGTTATCTTGCTGTAGATAACTGTCTTCTGGGTCCTTTGCTTTTAGCTGTCAGTGTAGTAATCATTGGTAGCAAACTGACCTTCAGTTTTTGAGTTGATAAAGTAGTTATCCTGCTAGTGAGGGCACAGAGATTGTAGTCCCAAATGTAAAGCAACACAAACCAACATCCTATGATTTAATTAAATGATGTTCTTTCTTTAAGTCTGAAGGTTAGAATTGGGAGATACAAATGATGTGAATGAATCATTAGAGCTATCTATATGAAACACAAAAATTATAGTAGCTGGACAGTTCTAGCACTGTTGCCTGAATTCATCCTGTCTGCTACTTAAGATGACTGAGGTTAGGAGCATTCCCTCTGCCTGACTCAGCCACTTATCACAGAGACTGAGAAGATCTTCTCTGTGTTAACAGCAAAACCTTTTCACCCACAGGAGTCAGATGAAGATTTTGCCAGTCATAGTGACAATGATCAAAACCAGGTAAAGCTCATGTATTGAAATGAATTCATTTTAAAGCTTTAGTTGAAGCATAATGTGTATACTAAAATTACTTTTCCTCCTGCTATTGGTACTAGGCCTTGAACCTAGGGTCTAATGCCTGTTTGGCAAGCTCTGCATGATATTTGTGTGCTAAGTCTCATTGAATGACTTTTGAGTGATACGTGAGGATTTTCATGCTCACAGTTGTGTTCCCTTAAGTATGTCATGTGTTAGGTCAGCCTCCTCCTTTGGCTGTTACCTCTTCCAAGTTTTGTTCCTTTCTTTTTTTTTTTTTTTTTTTTTTTTTGGTTTTTCGAGACAGGGTTTCTCTGTATAGCCCGGGCTGTCCTGGAACTCACTCTGTAGACCAGGCTGGCCTCGAACTCAGAAATCCGCCTGCCTCTGCCTCCCGAGTGCTGGGATTAAAGGCGTGCGCCACCACCGCCCGGCTCGTTTTGTTCCTTTCTAATAGCTCCTTTTAACCATCCCTTCTTGTTAAGACTAATTTATATTTCTCTAAAAATGAACATTTAAAAATTCTAATATCTTGCTTTGATATTTTGCTCTTATATTCTTATTAAAAAGTAAATCCTTTGTTTAGTTTCTAATAAATAAATTATATGGAATATATGTTTCCAATGTGGTCACGTTTCTAAAGGGAGAGATTAAAAATTGATAGTGTCTCCTTTTTAGTTTGGTGACTTGCATCTAGAAATTCTGTTCTACTTTCTCAGCATACCACACAGATGAGTGATGAAGAAGAGGATGATGATGGAGACCTTTTTGCTGACTCTGAGAAGGAGGGGGATGATATTGAGGACATGGAGGGAAATGCTCAGTCTGTAAGTACAGTCACCACTCAGCGAGGTCTCAGAAGATTCATGCTGCTCCTTAATGTTGACACTGCTCTTGTCGTCCTCTCACATCTGTAATGGTGTGTGTAGCCAGAGATAAACAGTAGACAACTTCCTCAGTTACGCTCCCCTTTTATTTTTGAGTCAGGCTCTCTCACTGAACCTAGGCCTTACTAAATCAGCTAAAGTAGTTGGCAACAAGCCCCAGGGGCTCTCCTCTCTTTATCTTCCCAGCTCTGAGATTACACGTACACATAGCCACTTCTAGCTTTTTTTGTGAGTGCTAGGATTCTGAACTCTGGTTCTCACACTTATGTAGCAGACATTGTGCTGAGTTAGCCACCTCTACAGCTCCTATATTTGTAACTTGATTTTCTTTCTTTTAAAGATTGTGGATGTGCTTTTGATGTATTTGTGTGTCTGTATTTGCACTCATACACGTGGATTCCTAGGGAGACCAGATGTGGGGGTATCAGATTTCTTAGAGCTGGGGTTACAGGATGTTGTAAGACACCTGACACAGGCTCCTCTCTCCTGTTCCTTGATTGGTAGTTTTATAGACAGCAGTCAGTGTCCCGGTGTCTCCACTCGCCTCATTCACACTCCTTTCCTTTAACGCTGAGGATGGTTTAGTCAGCTCACTGGGAATATGGTCAGCTCCAGAATTTTGAGATCAAATGTTCTCCTGTCTCCTTCCATATACTCATGTTAGTTTTTCTCACTGAGGTTTTTAGAGTATTTAAAAAAATAAATGACTGTATCAACTTTTAAGGAGATACTCTGTGACTCCTGTTACTTACCTGAACTTTGTAGGCTCCATGTGTTTAAATTCATTAATAAAGTCCTGTCTTTGCAAGTATATTCTCAGACACATGCATAAATAAATCTTTTTCCAAAGTCCTGTTTTATTTGTAGTTTGATTTCTTTGTGACTGTTGATAGAATTTTGTTAGGTGTCCAGAAATGTATTCATTTGTTAGAGGGTTGTTTTTTTTTTTTTTTCTTGTTTTGTTTTTTGGCCTGTAGAAGAGACCTACGTCTTTTGCTGATGAACTGGCAGCTCGGATCAAGGGAGATATCCCAAACCAGCGGAAAGAGGGACAAGTAGGTGAGTTCTGAAGGCAGGTTAATGGGGTGGATTGTGGCATGCTGTAGTCTGCCTGCGTGCCACCTCACACATGCTCTATCTCTCTGTCTCTGTGTTTCTGTCCTCCCTTCCTCCCTCCCTCCCTCCCTCCCTCCCTTCCTTTTTCTGAGACAGGATCTCATATATTTGATGCTAGCCTCAAATATGCGATGTAGGCAAGGGTGGTCTTAAACTTATCTTCTTTCCTTCTCCTGTGAGTGCTGGAGATCAGAAACATAGCCACTATACTCAAACATGGGGTTCACTAATTACTAAGGCACAATGGACTTAAATTTTAATTCTTTTTTTTTTTTTTTTTTTTTTTTGGTTTTTCGAGACAGGGTTTCTCTGCATAGTCCTGGCTGTCCTGGAACTCACTCTGTAGACCAGGCTGGCCTCGAACTCAGAAATCCACCTGTCTCTGCCTCCCAAGTGCTGGGATTAAAGGCGTGCGCCACCACCGCCCGGCTTAAATTTTAATTCTTGATTTAAAAAAGATTATTTAATTTATTTTATATATGTGAGTATACTGTAGCTGTCTTCAGACACACCAGAAGAGGGCATCAGATCCCATTACAGATGGTTGTGAGCTACCATGGAGTTGCTGGGAATTGAACTCAGGACCTCTGGAAGAGCAGTCAGTGCTCTTAACCTCTGAGCCATCTCTCCAGCCCTAATTCTTGATCTTTTGTTGAGTTTTCTTAGACTACTTTATTGTTTTTTGACATTCATTTATTTGGGGTGGTGGGGCATGCCTTGATCTATATGTAGACTTGGTTTTCTCCTTCCTCTTGCCTTGTGGCTCTGGTTGTCAGGCTTGGTGCTAAGCACTTTGACCCTTTAAGCCAGTGGTTCTCAACCTTCCTAGTCCTGCATCCCTTTATTACAGTTCTTCATGGAGTGGTGATACTCAACCATAAAATTATTTTTGTTGCTACTTCGTAGCTAATTTTTCTGTTTTTTAAATGAATTTTTTAAATGAATTATAATCTGTGTTTTCTAGTGGTCTTAGGTGACCCCTGTGAGAGACTACTTTAGGCCATGTCAGTGGCTCTTGGATTCTACTTGATATTTAGATACCATGAGTATCCTATTTCTCCCCTCCTCCAGTACATGTGCATATCTATGCAACATCTTACATGCATGTAATATTGGAACCCCAGAGAACTATGGACAGCAGATTGTGAATCCAGGGTTTACTTAATGTTCACTCTTAAATTTTAACTAATAAAAGTGCACTATTCAGTGCACTCAAGTTCTTTAACAGAGTAGAAAGGTAATTTCTTCCTTGAGTGCAGTCCAGGTATGCACATGACCTGCAGCCTTTTGCCTTATGGAGACACCCCTGTAGTAAGTGCTCTTACGGAGCTGAGATATGAACTTGTGACTCCTGCTCTTGGCTTGTGTCATGAGGCTGCAGTCTTGAGTAGCGAATCAGTATCTGTAACAAGAATGCTAAGTATTGTTAAACCTCTGAGGTTCTCATAAGTTATCCTCCACAGATGGAAAACCTCCGAAGACAGTGAAGGAAAAGAAAGAAAGGAGAACCCTTCCCGATGGTAAGCCCTTTGCTCACTAGGATCCTCTATGGAACGGACCGGTGTCACTGGCAAGTGCTGACAACTAGGTTGTGTCTCTGTTCACTTTTTTAAAGCATCTGAAAACACATTTTAGGTGCTAGGATGAAAGAAAGGCCAGTGAGGAGTAATGCTTGTGAGTATTAAGTTGCTAGTCTAACGTAGGCACTTTCTTTCTAGATTTCTTTTAGATGTGTAGGAATTGTGGGTTGCTAAAGTTTTCAGTGAAGATCGTATGTGACTCTTCCATATTAACTAGTGACATCTATGTGTTCCCTTGCCATGTTTCCATCTATAGGATTGTTGCTTAGTTTGGTTTTCCTTTCTCTGAATTTTCGCATGTGGCAGTTAAACTAAATTTTTGCTTCAAAGTCAGTCAAGAGATTGGACTAAAGAATCACTTTTGTCCCCAGACATTGCTCCTTTGAGGACGAGAGCCTTTGAGGCACTTCCCTGGATTCTTTGAAATCTACTGCTTTATTCTCAGTACTCCTTGTGAACTGTGGCTTTATTAAAGTCATGCCAATATGCTATAGAGGCAATCCCAGATACAGAGAAATCCCAAACCCATCTTTCCCCCTCTCATTCTTATATAGTTGAGGGAAAATATTGCTATGTAGTCCACGCTGGCCTTAATCCTACCATGCCCAGTCTGACCTTGAACTTTGATTCCTTAATCTTAGCCTCCTGACTGCTGGAATTACAGGCAGTGTGCCACCACCACAGGCTACACCAGTTTAACACTCCTTGTGCTATGTTACTTTCTGATAGATGAAGAAGACATCTTGTTCCCACCCCCAGCGTTGACTGATGACGACTTCTCACCATTTGGCTCTAGAGGTGGTCTGTTCAGTGATGGGCAGGGGCTTTTTGATGATGAAGATGAGGTGAGTTGGGCAATTGAGTCAAGCTCTTTGTGTCACTGAGCATGCAAGGAAGAAAGCCATGTTTTTGTTAGAGAAAAGAAGCTTCTTATTAGTTATGCCTTTCATATTTGGAGACATGTTAAAGTCAGAACCACAGAGTGAGAAATATTATCTATCCTGATGTCCTATTGTTTTTTGATGTGAGGAGAGGCTGTGGAGTATCAATAGTGGGTAATTTTCTTGAGTTACATATGTCGTCCTCTCCCATGTTTTTATTTAATCCCTGATGGGCCCAAATAAACATAATTTTGCTCTAGTCTACACCTTGCTATTGATTCTTTGGCAGGACAGTAAATATGTAGCTTCAAAGTATAGGATACTTCTCAGAAATCTTCAAGTTCAGCCTTGTTTACCTTTGCATTTTAAAATGATGCTATGCCTTACCACAACCAGAGTGACCTTTTCAAGGAAGCCCCCCGGGACCGGCAAGCACAGGCTTCTGTTAGTGAAGGTAGGTGTGGGAACACATGCTTCCTCCTCACTTGCTTTCCTCATTTGCTTTCTGTTTCTGTCATGACCAAAAGTAGCTTGGGGAGGAAAGGGTTTATGTCATCTGTGCAGCTTATAGTCCATCATCCTGGCTTGCCTTCCAGGCTCATACTTAGCTATTTTTCTATCTCTCCCAGGACCATCTAGCCAAGGGTTGGCACTGTATACAGTGGGCTGTGCCACATCAGTCATTAAGAAAGTGCTCCACAGACTTACCAATAGGCCAGTCTGATGGAGGTAGTTTCTCAACTGGGAGTTGTTCTTTCCAGATAACTCAAGATTGTATCAGGTTAACAAAAACTACCCAGGAAACATGTTCTAAAGCTCTTTCTATTGTGAGACAGAACGCCCAAAAGTTTATTTCCGTTAAGCTAAAAGCTGTTTTTGCTTGAAACAGTTGTAGACAGTTTGTCTTTACTAATTTTTGTCTTAGCTGTAGTTAACAGTACCATCTTCAGACCCATATCATGCATTTACCTTTTAAAGATGTTTTAAAAAAAAGTCAAAAGGAAAAAGGTTTTGGTAGTTATGCTGAGGCTAGCTTTACTATAATGACATTTAATTCACAGGAACATTGTGTTTAGAATATCACTTGGTCATCAGTAATTCATCAGAATCATCAGTAGGATTTTTTTTAAAAGCCCAAAGTAGTACACAATTTTTATTCCATTAGATTTAAAGTAGTTTTATTAATACTGTTCCCAGTAAAACAACTGGAAATAAGTTGTTTTAAATAATGGCCTCCCTTGTGTTCCATGTTGGAGTCATTCTCCTTTGTGATGTGTTCTATGTTGGGGCCATCTTCCTGTGTGATGTGTTCTGTGTTGAGGCTGTCCTCCCATGTGATGTGTTCTGGAGGCTGTCCTCCCGTGTGATGTGTTCCGTGTTGGGGCTGTCCTCCCGTGTGATGTGTTCTGTGTTG
>NW_021620771.1:3155124-3160267 GCF_004785775.1 Grammomys surdaster | reverse complement strand
GTGTTGGGGCTGTCCTCCCGTGTGATGTGTTCCGTGTTGGGGCTGTCCTCCCGTGTGATGTGTTCCGTGTTGGGGCTGTCCTCCCGTGTGATGTGTTCCGTGTTGGGGCCGTCCTCCCGTGTGATGTGTTCTGGAGGCTGTCCTCCCGTGTGATGTGTTCCGTGTTGGGGCCGTCCTCATCCCACTGTCTGGTCATCCCCCTTTTCTTGTTTTCCTTGTTTCATTCACTTTATATTCTTCACAACCATCTCTCAGATTTTTGCTGTTCCCTTTCACTAGTTGATCTCATTGAGCTGGAGGAGTAGCATTAGACCTGTTTTGAAAGACCTTGCTTGCTCTGTTCTTGACTCCCCCAGATATCTTCATTGCTGCTGCTTAACCTCAGTGTGTCTTCCATGGGAGTCATAGTTTATACTGCGTTAATCCTAAGGAAAAAGCTGCTGATACCAGTAAAAAAAAAAAATAATAATAATTTTAAAAGACTTAATTAGGAACAAACTGCCCCAGAGAAGGGGCAATTTTCTTTTTTCTTTTTGACAGTTTTGCTTTGTAGATATGGTTGGTCTGGTGCTTAGTGTATAGCCTTGCATTGTTCTTGATACATGACCATCCTCCTGCCTCAGCTGGTTAAGTCTTGTGATTGCAGATGTGTCCTGCCATGCTCAGCAAATCTGGTGAAGTGATTGATTTTTCTTTCTTATTCTAGAATCTCCTCCATCCCCTAAACCTGGAAAGAAAATCCCAGCAGGAGCTGTTTCTGTACTTCTAGGTAACAGGTTTTATTCTATATGCACACACACATGTGTGTGTGTTTATTGTATACACATGTGAATGCGAGGGGAAGCCGTATATGTGTATATTGTATGCACATATGCCTCTGTGTGCAGAGGGAAGAAGACAAAGCCCTAGCACTCTTCCATATTCCTTTGTGGCAGGGTCTTACACTGAACCTGGAACTAGGCTGGTGGCCAGTAAGCCCTAGAGAGTTTCCTAAGCCCATGCCAGCACTGAGGTTACAGGCACAGGTATCAGACACACCCTGTACTTTTTGTGTGTGTGTGTGTGTGTTTTGAAGATTTGAATTGTGATCCTCATGTTTCAGAACAAGCACTTACTTGCAGAGCCATCACCCCAGCGCTCTTTCTTAAGAACTGTATAAATCCATTTTGTCATCATCTTAGAAGGACTGGCTAGGGATTGGCAGTGTGTACCCAGGAGCCCTAGAAGGCACTGGAGTGTTTATAACTACAGTATATTTATTGATGCTCTGAGCTCACATTCTGTTTGAATTCAGAGTCTTTGGGGCTGGGGATGTGACAAAGTGGTTTAGTACTTGTTTAATATGTGGATGGCTCTGGTTTCCTCTCCAGTACTGCAGAGGACTGCAGGTGTTGGGGAAAGGAGAGAGGAAAAGAGAAAAGAGAAAAGAAGAGGAGAGACTGACAGACAGCATGGGGGAAGGAGTGAGGGGATCAGTGCAGTTTCCTGAGGGCAGCGCAACCCTGCAGTATGGTTTAGCTCTTCAACACGAGCACAAAGGTTGTTTCATTTCTTCAGTGTTCTGGGATGAACCTAACTCATGAGTGCTGTCAGGAGGCTCCCACTGGAGCATAGCTCTGACTGTCTTTCCATCCTCAGGATATACTGATGTGTCTGGGTCCACCTCTGCCCCATCACTGAAGGAGTTCCAGAAACATGAGCAGCCCACTCCAGGGAAGAGCCCACATTTGCCAACTCCTGCTGGCCTCTTTGATGATGATGATAATGACAATGATGAAGATGATAACAACTTTTTTATGCCATCTTCTAGCAAGCCTTCCAAGACTGGTACCACTTTCATGCTAATTCTGGAAACTTAGAGAAGAAAATTATACTTACGGGGACACAGTTTTTGACATTCAGTGTCTCTTGCAGTTCCAGAATGCCTTACTGAACATTGCTACCATTGTCTTACCTATGCTTAAATTGTGTTATAGCCTTGGGGGTCCCTCATAGGTCAATCTTTTCTGCTTGGGGAATTGGTTACTGAGGTTATCTTCTTTTATAGGGAGCTGACTTTCTTCTCCTGTATTCTTTTCTTGACGTGTCTGCTTCTGCCTTTCAAATTACAGGCAGTAATTTAGTCACACTTCCTCCTAGCATCTCTGGGTAATTACATAAGCAGAACATTGCATGGTGGTTGCTTAATTCCCAGCTTCTCTTTTCTCGCCCGAGAGCTCAGATTATCCTTTGCTTGGCGAATCCTCCCCACTCCCCAGCATTTTTGGCATGTTTCCTCCTCAGAGTTCTTCCCTCCTCTGAAGTCCACACTGAAGTCTTTCCTGTGCTTTTACTCTCTGACGTGGTTATGCTTGAGGAACAAAGTAGGGAAATACTTGTTTTTTTCTTAGTCAGGAAAGCTGTGCTCTTTCTGTTTAGTGGGTCTTTGTAAAATGTTGAAAAGAATGAGCCACTGGAGGGATGGCTCAGATGTTATGAGTACTTTCTACAAGTGCTGGGGACTAATGCCCGAACCTCCAGCTGTAAAAATGCAGAGATAGGATCACTGGGGTTTGCTGGCTTCGAGGCTGGTAGAGAAAACACAAGGCCAAGTTCAGGGAAAGACCCTGTTTCAAAGGACTAGGTAGAGAGTAATAGGACACGGGACACCTGACCTTTGTGTACATGCACAGATGCACACTCCCACCCCTAAAACTGAGTAAACACACATGCAACCACATAAGTAAATAAATATAAATCTTGTTAAAAAGAATGAGGCATTTACTTTTTTACCCTGGAATATTTCCATTGTATATTAAATGGAAAACACAAATGGTAGGTCATTTTACTCAGATTATTCAACATTTATAATCTTATAAATAGCTGACATAAGCTTAAGGTAATATTTAGACATGTATACCAAGCTGTTCTGTCTGTCTTGTCCGGATGGGCAGGTGGGGATGGGGGAATGCCAGCATTTGCTTTCATCTACTTCTGTATAGTTTGGTTTTTAATGAAAGCAGGAGTCACCCTTCACATCTCTGCCCTACAATTAATGACTTTTTGGCTTCTTAAAGTGATCTTTGCTTTTTAATCCTGTCTTGGATATACTTAGCATAGGAGTCTTCTGTTTGGAGGAGGTTCATTCATATGGTTAGTGTCTTTTGCTTTATTTGAACTGCTGTTGCTCTCTGAATAGTACCAGGAGATGGAACCGGGGAGAGTAGTTCTGTGGCAGAGCACTTGACTGGCATGTCACTCTCCGTAGACAGCCCTCAGAGAACTGCAGGGAAAATGAGAGGAAGCAGTACTAAAGGGAGAGCAGGGCTTCGTTTACTTTGTATTTATCTGTAAGTGAGCAAGAAATACGACACCTTTCATATTTATCTTTGGAAGAGAAGTGTGTGTGTGTGTGTGTTTATTTTGACCTTGGTGTAATTTTTATGCTGTGGTTTCTTTTTTAATACAAAGTCAAGTCCACTGCTATTATCTTTGATGATGAGGAAGGAGATCTGTTTAAAGAAAAAGGAGCAGCTTTGCCAGCAGCTTCTGTGAGTCAGACAGATGAGAACAAAACACGGGCAGATAAATCGGTGAGTAGAGGTGGATTGAGGGATATTGGCTTGGGCAACAATAGCTGTTTATCTCGATCTCAGAGGGACATAGAGTTCTCTTTCATGTTTGCAGTCCTACTTTCCTTTCTGTTGCTGTGAGAAACACTGACAAAAAAGCAACAGGGAAGGGAAAGGTTTATT
This sequence comes from Grammomys surdaster, assembly GCF_004785775.1. Lineage (NCBI taxonomy): Eukaryota > Metazoa > Chordata > Mammalia > Rodentia > Muridae > Grammomys > Grammomys surdaster. The sequence goes on along the minus strand of NW_021620771.1, from coordinate 3,156,533 downwards.
TTACAGATTGTAGTCTATCCTTGAGGGAAGCCAAGAGAAGACCTCAAGGAGGAGGCAGGGAACAATACTACTGACTGACTTCATTTTTTTGCTGGCTTGCTCAGTTGCCTTTCTTACACAGCCCAGGCCCACCTGTCCAGAGGTGGCACTGCACAATTAGCAACCAAGAAAATGCCCGGCAGACATGCCCACCAGCCAATCTAATGGAAGCAGTTCTTTAGTTGAGGTTCCCACTTCCCAAAAGTGCTAGGTTGACAATCAAGAATAGCAACTACATTTATATTAAGAACTTTGAGCATAAAATTGAAAGACCCAGTGAAACTCCAAATAACTTCTAATCAGATTTGTGAGATTAGTGAGGATTTGCCAAATATATGTCTGAACCTTCCTGCAAAAGTACTGTTTAAATCGGAACTATTTGCAAGTAAGTTATAGGCATTATAATGTTTTACCACCCTACATGTTTTATTAGACAGCTCTTGAAATTGAAATGCTGTTTTATTACCAGATGCCAGGGGGTTGACAGTAACTCTATAGAAGAATCTCAGAGTCTGCATTCATGAAGCTCCAGTTTGCCATAAAATTTCTTTTATAAAACCACCCAATATAATACTGATTTAAAATAATTTTATTCATAGTCTGTGTTGTTTTTTTCTGTGGGACGTCTTATCCTACAGATGTCTTATGTGGGTATATCTTTAGTATATATGTATGTGTGTATGTATGTGTATACACACTTATGTATACATATATAAGGAGATTTATTAGGGGATTTACAAAGGGAGTTTTCTAGAATGGCTTACAGGCTGACAGCTAGTCCAACAATGGCTGTCTACCAAGGGAAGGTCCAAGAATCCAGTAGTTGTTCAGTCTGCCAGGCTGTATATCTCAGCTGGTCTTCAGTATACACTGGAATCCCACAGAAGTAGGCTCTAGTGCTAGTGAAGGAATAGACTTGGTAGAGAGCAAGAATAAGCAAAGAGAGCAAGCTTCCGTCCATGTCCTTTATCTAGGCTGCCGGCAGAAGGTGTGGAACAGATTAAAAGTAGATTTTTCTGTCTCAAAAAGTTTAGATTAAAGGTGTAGCTTTCTTCTCCAAAAGATCCAGATTAAAAATAGGCCTTTCCATTTTAAAAGATATAATCAGGAAAAAGGTCGCTCACAGGTGTGCCCTGCCACTTGGGTTTTAGTTAATTCCAGATGTAGTCAAATTGACAATAAGAATAGTCATCACACATGCCACTGTGTCACATCCTCATTTAACCCTCAAAACTACCAAAGTGACAGCATTCACAGTCATCTTTGTTCCTCAGCCAGCTTGCCCTTTGTCTGTTCCTTATGTGTCTTCATGACAGTACATGCTCCATGTACACAGATGTGTCCTGTGTGACAGTGCATGGTCCATGTAC
>NW_021620771.1:3096381-3155114 GCF_004785775.1 Grammomys surdaster | reverse complement strand
CAGTGCATACTCCATGTACACAGATGTGTTCTGTGTGACAGTGCATGCTGTACATAGCTGTGCCCTGTGCTTTATCTTGTTTGCACCATCTCACTATTCTGGGGAATCTGAGAAACTTATTTTCTAGTGACACTGTTTCTTCTCTGTTCACTAATTACACCAGTGTTTAAATTCTTTGTCATGGTAATTCTGTACAAAATCTTGGTGTGAACTTTATACAGATGAAGGTCCAGGGGTTGTTTAGTCCCTTGGCACTTGGTTTGGTGCCTTATCATAGTAGAGGCTGGGTACATTTTCTGAAGTGAGCTTGTTTCCATGTCTCTTCCTTGCTAATAGTATATTTTCTTTTCCTTTTTTGGTGGGGATCCAACTAGATCACCTTACCTTCTAGCAAAAATCTGAAGCTTGTGTCAGAAACAAAGACTCAGAAAGGTTTGTTTTCAGATGAAGAAGACTCTGAGGTATGGAACTCTTTACTTAGTTCTGGATGTTCGTTTGTAGATATAATATCAATAACGTTGTGATTAGCCTGTCAGCAGAGGTTTAAGACTTTTTATTAAGTAGTTCAATTCTTATTTTGAAAATATTCTCTTGGGCTGGGGATATAATTTAGTGGTATAAAATGCTTGTCTAGTATATACAAGACTTCGAGTATTCTTGAAAGTATGTGATCTTCAGAAAACAATGTGTGTGTGTGTACACACACACACACACACACACACACACACAGTAGCTTTAATTTTTGGGCTTTTGGAAGACTGTTGGTTCACAGTTGAGGGAGAAGAAATCAGCTGGCTGCTTTAAGGGTATTGTGACTTGCTAGAGAGTTTGTTCCCATTGTGATACATATTCAGCACAGCTTTTACCTTTCATTGCTGATGACGATGACAGGCTGTGGGTAGGAAGCCTCAAGCAGCTTGGGCTCCTGTCCCTGTGTGGTGGGTCTCTAAGCATGGTAGCTTCAGGAAGTGGGACCTATTTCTGCTGGTTCAGCTCCTGAGAGTGTCAGATAGAAGTTATGTTGCCCTTTTTACCCTAGTCTTGGAAGTTGTCCTAGATAGTTTTTCTGTGGCTGTGATAAAACACTGCTAAAAGCAACTTGGGGAGGAAAGGGTTTATTTCATATTACCGGATGTTCATCATTGAAGAAAGCCAAGGCAGGAACTTAGCAGGACCCTGGAGCAGAGAGCAAGGAGGAGTGCTGTTCACTGGCTTACTCTCCTGCTTGTACTGAGCCTGCTTCCTTATACAACTCAGGACCACCTGCTCAGGGATAGCACTGCCCACAGTAGGCTAGGCCCTCCTACATCAGTTAGCAATAAAGAAAACACCTCACATACATGTCCACAGTCTAGTCTGATGAAGGCAGTTGCTCAATTGAGGATCTGTCCTCCTTGATGTTTGTCTTAGTCAGCGTTTCTGTTGCTGCAATGAAACACCATGACCAAGGAGCAAGTCGGGGAGGAAAGGGTTTATTCAGCTTACACTTCCACATTGCTGTTCATCACCAAAGGAAGTCAGGACAGGAACTCACACAGGGCAGGAACCTGGAGACAGGAGCTGATGCAGAGGCCATTGAGGGGTGCTGCTTATTGGATTGCTTCCCCTGGCTTGCTCAGCTTGCTTTCTTATAGAGCCCAGAACTACCAGCCCAGGGATGGCGCCATCACAGTGGGTCCTCTCTCCCTTGATCACTAATTGAGAAAATGCCTTATAGCTGTATCTCATGGAGGCATTTCCTCAGTGGAGGCTTCTTTCTTTGTGATAACTCCAGTTTGTATCAAGTTGACAGACAAAATCAGCCAGTTGAGTGTGTCAAATGACAGGCAAGATTATGCATCACGAAAGTCCATGCTGTTCCTTCATGCAGTTGTTGATGGAACAGGGGCAGGAAGCAAATTTCATTGCATGTGTGTGTGGAGGGTGTAGGGATACCGGAGAGTGGGAGGATGGTGGGTGTTGACCCCAGAGCCTTCTATACTCTAGACAAGCACTCTGCCACTCAGCTATATTTCCAGTCCCTCAAGTTCAGTTCTTGATGGTAGAGTTTACTAAACGGAGGCTTGTTTTAAAACCACCACTCAAGGCTTTACCCTGGGGGCACCATCACAGAAGTAACATAAGGCAGTCTAGGACGTAAAACTCTGAACTGGAAGGAATGGTTCTTTGTGCTTATATGTGTCTCAGATATGAGCAGGAAGCTTGTTTTACTAAATTGTGGGGATGTATCTTGAGGTAATTAATTGTGTGTGTCCCTTCCACTGCCAAGGAAGGTTCAAAATTACAATATAGAAATCTGTTTTTTGTTCTTTGGAAGAATTGCTTTGATATTCTTAAAACAGCCAACCTGTTTGTCATTGTGTAAAATGCAGAGGGGCATGGGACACTAGAACCTCTTTGTAAACAAACCATCGGGACTCATGAAGCCAGGTATAAACCAGTGTGCTAAGAATTCTCTGTAGGTCAGTGAACTCATTAGGTTTGTGTCTGATGAGTGGTAGGCACTGATTGTATAATAAAGAGATAGCGTCCAAAGAGGTCATGGAAAATGTTCTCATCTTGTTTAATTATCTGGCTCTTATATTGAGGTCCCTCTGCCCAGGGGACAGGTTGTCCTACTTTCTGTTTCTAGTTCATGCAGCTCAGTCTGCACAGTGTTCCTTGTGCTGAGCTGACAGTCCATCCAGTGGTTCAAACACTTTCAGAATGTGGCATATTTTTTGCAGCATTTCATAGTTATAGCTCAAGTAGAATAGTAGACAGTGTCAGCACATATGCTACCACTGAGTTACCCTCCAAGCACAAGCCTTTTCAAATAGGAATTTAATTTGTATTTATTTAAAAGATGTATTCTCTGGGGAGAGAGATCTTAACAATAGAGCCATCATTGGCCTAGCCCTTTGCAAGTCCAGCCCATTTTGTGGTAGGATTTGTATGCTTCTCATGGATAATTTAGACAATGGAAGCCTTTTGTTTGCATGATAGGACTGACTGAGAAATGTCTTCCTGACTCACATCCTTTGGGTGGGAATATGGTAGCCTTGCAGCCTACAAAGAGACTGCCTGCAATACCTCGTGGTTCTCCTTTTCTCCTTGTGTCACACACACCAAGGGTACATGCTAAGGTTTCAAGTCTAGACACACAGCCACCGTATTCGAGGGTTTGTACTTACTACACATTAAAGCTGATAGGCCTGACTAACCAGCAGCTTTGATTCTGATTCAACAGGATTTGTTTTCTTCTCAAAGTTCAAGTAAGCCAAAAAGTACATCACTCCTGTCCAGCCAGCCCTCAACATCAGTCTCCCTTTTTGGCGATGAAGATGAAGAGGTAACTGTTGTTATTGCAACACCAGATAATTAACCCAGGAATTTGTTTTAGATGGCTTTATAGCCAGAGTGGCGTACAGTAGAAACAAGCGGCTGAAAAGGCTCTAGGTTACTGATGTCTGCTTACATTGGTGACGTCCAAGTGTTTTCAGTAATACAATTAAGAAGATGTTGAAATCTTGACTCAGTTATTGGAGAAACCCAAATAGTTTGTGTGTATATATAGATACATACATACATACACACACACACACACACACACACACACACACACGCTCTCCACACACTTGGTAAGTAACTTTTTTTTTTTTTACTATTTCGACAACTTTGACTGCATTTCCCTTTCTGTGCTATAGTACACTGAGCTATTACTGTATGGAAACTAGGTCAGCTCTGGTTTCGGCTCATGAACAACCATGCCAAGCCTGAAGCCAGCTAATCTAGAAAATGTGGAGCTGCGTCAGAAGAGGGCGTGCTCGGAGTGGCAGCCTCTGGGCTTTCCTCCTAGGCTTAGCCACATACATGTTAAGGTGCAAGATACAAATATTAATGGAGTTTTATTTTTATTTTAGGCCCAACTGGAAGGCATTATCACACCGAAGAAGTGATAATATGGGTTTCAGCAGGCCCCTTAACATGTATTTTATCTGTCATCTATTTCCCATCATTAGGATTTTCTGCAATGACTTTCCTGTCTTTGTTTTTTTTTTTTTTTTTTGGTTTTTTGAGACAGGGTTTCTCTGTGTAGTCTTGGCTGTCCTGAAACTCACTCTGTAGACCAGGCTGGCCTCGAACTCAGAAATCCACCTGCCTCTGCCTCCCAAGTGCTGGGCTTAAAGGCGTGCGCCACCACCGCCCGGCTGGATAAGTAACTTTAATACCCAATAGTCTATGAGAATATCTTAGATAAAGCGGCAGTAGGAAAGAGGAGGCAGCCATGTTTTAGGTCTACAGTTCTTCTCGTTCTGGATCTAGAGAGTGCGTATGGTGGTGTTTACAGTTCTTCTCGCTCTGGGTATATATAGAGAGTGCATACGGTGGTAAAGAAAAGTAAGAGGTAAAAGGATCCAGAGTTGAACCTTTATGTAGCACTGTGCAGTGGTTGATCCATGTGCCTGTTGGTCCACACTCAGCTCCACCATTGCAAATCCTTTCTGCAGATACCTGCACAGTTCCATCTTCTGTGTGTTAAAGGTCACTAGGTTCATTGTAGTCATGGAGACAAGTAACGTCATGTCTTTGCTCAGTGGTTGCTAAAGGGTTTAAGTGTGGGATGAGGGAAAGCTGTTGTCACTAACATCCCACTGGACTGCAGCTTGTTATTCTTGTGGTCTTTTCTACCTTACCAGGCTTTACTTAAAGATCTTTACTTTCTTTGACTCAGGACTGCTACAGTATATACTGTGAAGTTTTTGCATCATAAACCAAACTTGATAGTTTTGTTCAATTATCTTAATAAAAGTGGATAAATAGAATTTTTGGTGGGGTTGGGTATGGTAGCAGGATCTCATAGGTAGTCCAAATGTTTTGTAATTGTAACTGACCATGCAGCACAGCCCAAGCTGGCTTCAAATTTATATTCTTCCTGCCTTGGCTTCATGAATCTTATGATCAAAGACACATAAAGCCACAGTCACTGCATATTAGATATTTTTAGAATATTTACAGAGGTCACTGAATTTTCTTAGGATGCCAGGGTTTTATTTAGTAAACTGTTCCATACCCTTGTATTCTTTATTATAAATTAATTATAAATAATGCCTTCTTTCTTCAACTTTCTTAGTTGTAAACACTCCTTTTAGCTAGTTAGTTATTAATGCAATTTCTAATTCTTAGAGAGTGATGTGTGATTGATGGCTGCTGCAAAGGCTCTCATGCCCACAGGTGGACTGGGAAGGCGCACCTCCTTGTGCTTCCACCATCTTGACTGTCCTTTGTTGATTTTGCTCTCTCAAGCTCTGGCTCAGTTTCTGTGATGACTCCCGAAAGTTGTTCTCTAAACTGTGTGCATGCACTGCCCTCCAGTCACATCCTCCTGTATGGACATGCACATATAGAATAATACTTACAGTTTAAAAAAAAAGATTTATTTACTATGTATATAATGTTCTGCTTACATGTATTCTTGCACACCAGAAGAGGTCACCAGATTTTATTACAGATGGTTGTGAGCCACCATGTGGTTGCTGGGAATTGAATTTAGGACCTCTGTCCTCTGAGCCATCTTTCCAACCCTATTTTTTTTCTTAAATTAAAAGAATTCTGTGGTAATCTTGTTTTTCTTTTGTGGATAGTGTTTGTAACTTGAAGAGGTTATAGACTGAGATGTGCAGAGGTTTTTGTGACTGTTCCCAACACACATTATACTCCACCCCTTGTGGGAGAATGACTTCATATGGGAGAATATCTTGCTTGGGTTTCAAGTATATGAGTTGGTGATGCATTCTATATGTTCCTACCATTTGTCCTTTTAGGACAATCTTTTTGGGAGTGCAGCAGCTAAGAAGCAGACTTCATCTCTACAACCTCAGAGTCAAGAGAAAACAAAACTTTCAGAGCAGCCCCCAAAGAAGACATCTGCCTTGTTCAGCAGTGATGAGGAGGTAGGTTAAGGTTTGCCCACACACGAGATCCTGATAGGAATGAAGCCTGAGTTAGAGCTGTTCTACACGTGCTCATTTACTGTTCTGTAGTCACTGGGGCTTAGTCACGGAGAGATGGTGTTTGCAACACTATCTTCTAAAGTGTTTAAGTAATGTGTCAAACATTAATACGTTCAAAATGGAGTTAATTTGGCTTCCACCACAGGTTCATGGTTGAAGCTCTGTATCAAAAGATAGCAGAGAAAAAGCATTTACACCTAAGGTACATTTGGAATGATAAGGAACCTGTGGCTATGTTTTGCTAAATATGACAAAGAACAAAGAGTTTGGGAGAAGCATGACAGGACTGGAGAGTGGTCTGCAGTGGGAGGCTGAGGGGTTTAGTAAGGTCTGCTTGTGCAGGTTTTGCTCTGTGTCGTCAGTAGTGGGGCCACCTTTCCTATAGGTACAGGGAAGGACACCATTGGTCCTGCTTCACAGTAGAGGACCATGGCATCCTCTTTTGTTTTACTATTAGGGAAAAGGCAAGAAGGTCAGAGAGACTTGATGCCTCTGCTTTCTTCATTGCCAAGGGATCAAATTTGAGGGCCATGTGTCCAGGGCCCCATCCACTGTGTATTATCTTTTTAAGGACTGCTTTGTGTCATTAAGCTACAATGCAGTAGACACACTAGCAGTGGCCTATGCAAATTCAACTCCTTTTCTATAAGGCAGTGAATATGTGATTCGGATAGAGATCAGCAAAAGCAATAGTAGCTTAATTATTATCCAGATTTAGCTGAGTAGAAGACCATAAATCCAAATGAGATTTAGAGTTATATTGTGTCTTAGAAGGCTGAGAAACACTCAACAATAAAATGTAGTGCCCCGACTTTTAAAGGTCTTCCTGGCACCTGGAATGTAACTTAGTGTGCAGTGCATATCCAGCAAGAGCAAGACCCTGGTTCTGTGTCCAACATTGGAAAATAATACAATAATAAAAAAATCAAAACCTTTGAAAAGAGTTGGTAAAGTGCTTGCCTAGTGTCTTAACTTAGGGCTTCTGTTGGTATGATCAAATACCATGACCAAAAGCAACTTGGGAAGGAAAGGGTGTATTTCAGCTCACAGTTACGTGCCACAGTCTGTCACTACGGGAAGTCAGGGCAGGAACTCAAAGTAGGGACCTGGAGGCAGGAACTGAAGTAGATGCTAGGGAGAGTGCAGCATGTTAACTTGCTCCTCATGGCTCACTTTGCCTGCTTTCTCATAGCACCCAGGTTCACCAGGCAAGAGGGCACTGCCTGCAGTGGGCTGGGCCCTCCCCTGCCAGTTATTAATCAAGAAGATGCCCCACAGGCTTTCCCTGAGGCCAACCTTGTGGGGGTATTTTCTCAATTGAGGTTCCTTTTTCAAAAATGACTCTTGCTTGTGTTAAGTTGGCACAACACAAGCCAACAACCCAAGTGTTGAGAAAGCCTGGGTTTAGTCCCCAGGTACTGTCTGTGTTCCTGGTACTTGAGAGGAGGAAGCAGGAGGATCTGAACTATGAGGTTATTCCTAACCACAGTGATGTAAGGCCAGCCTGGGCTACTTGGCTCCCCTTCTTAAAAGAAAGAAAGAAATCTAAGACATCACTTTTCTTTTAGTATACTTGATTTTTAGTTTGATTGTAACCTAACAGATAGTAAACTAATTTTACTTGTCATGTTCCATATTTAAATTAGCCACGAGATTATATATGTCTCTGCCACTAACTATGCTCTAGTTCCTTCAACACACCAGAGCTGGGCTGGTGGCTGGCAGACCCCTGGACTTGGGAACCACCCAAGGCCAAGAAGCAAAGCTGTGAAAAAGACCATCCTATTTGAGGAGGAGGAGGGGGAGGAGGGGGAGGAAGAAGAGGAGGAGGAAGAAGAAGAGGAGGAAGAAGAGGAGGAGGAAGAGAAGGATGATGATGACACTGATTGTGTGTGTGATAGAGAGAGAGTGGAGGGAGGTGGGGAATGTATGTATGTTGAGTGGAGGGGGCTTTGCTCGTGTTTGTGTGTTGTTTGGCTAGGCTGATGGGTTCTCCTGGGATCCACCTAAATCTGCCCCCCAATGCTGGGGATACTAGCGTGTGTAGCTATATCTGGATCTTTTAAACATGAGACCTGGGGATATGAACTCAGGTCTTCATGTTTATGTAGTAAGTCTTTTTTCTCACCTAGCCATCTTGTTGCCACTGCCCTGTGGATTTTTACTGCATGATTTGTGTCTTAAGGACCAGTGGAGTATGGCAGATTCTCATACCAAGTTAGCGTCTGACACTAAGGCCAAAGGAGAGCTGTGGGACTCGGGGGCCACCCAAGGCCAAGAATCGAAGACTGTGAAAAAGACCAATCTGTTTGAGGATGATGATGATGATGAAGTTGATCTGTTTGCTATTGCGAAAGACAGGTGAGATGTTTACAATCACAGGGAAAGGTTTCCTGTGTGAGACAGAATGTCTGTTGCAGTGGTTGATACCTTATTGTCACACGCACACAGGTGGGGCTATTTTTTCTTACCCATGTGAAGGAAGGCCTTGGGAAAGTTTGCTTTGATTTTTATTTCTGATATTTTCTTAACCTTGAAACAGTTTTTTTCCCCCCTAAGGGGTTTAAGGATGATATTGTTATCTTTTATGTCTTCCCCTCCCCGTTAGGTATACCCTAAAAAAGGTTACTTAAAACTTTGTTACTTTGATAGAAATCCTGAAAATGTTGAAAAACATGATATTAGGAGTAAACTCAGCAGGTACTGACCATGCCTTGTGTCTGGATGACTGAGCTGGTGGCTTGTGTGAGTGACATAGGTCATGCTGTATGTGCTGCTGGATAGCTGTGTAGTCAGAGTAACTCCCACATTTAACCCTTTCCTCTGGAGAGTTGTAAAGGATTACATTGAAGCGCAGCTGAATGGTGGTAGAATAAGCAGGCAGTCCATTGAATGTGGAAGTTCTGTGCAGTAGCTGGTGGTCTTCACAAATGAATTCAAATTCAAAGTACCTCAGATTTCTCTAAAGAGTTCCATCTCCCTCAGACTGTAATTTTGCTGCTTTTAGGCTCACAAGACCGGGTGTATCTGTGGCCTCTGGTCCAGAATAGAGAATGTCTGAAATCCTAGTACAGTTTTAAATTCTGCCTCTGTAGTTCCTATCTGAATAACTTTGGGCAAGTTCCCTAACTTCTCTAGGCCTCATATATTTCATCTCTTGTATGCTTGTTAAGATAATCATGCATTTGTAATGTGAAATGCTTCATGTAGTAGCTGGTCCTGGGCAGCATTCATCATAGTTCAGGGAAAAATGTCACTCTTATTTTTATTGTTCTTTCCTGGGATACTCTTCTTGCCTTTCCTGACCAGCTTCTGTCAAGAGTCAATATAAGTCCTCTCTTTTGAGATCCTACTATAATCCAGACATGAGAGAGAAGAACTTGGGGCTTAGAGCACAGGTACATCTTTGCCTCCCCCACGCTCTGTGACTCCACTGTAGCTGAGCGTCCTCTGTTCGTGTGTGCCCTCCCACACACATTGCCATGAACCTGATGGCCTGAGACACGTCCCATTCGTAAGGCTTGGTTGTTATGGATAATATTTTTAAAAAGCTAAGGTTTGGGCTGACTATATAATCGGCAGCAGCCCTGCTTAGCTCTGCCGCCATGTTCCCGAGGCCACACACATGCCACAGCTAGAAATGACCAGGCAGAACCACTGGCCCTGCACCCACGAGAAGCCAGCATGGAAGATGGCTCTGCCAATCTACCATACTGTCTCCACAATGCTTGGCTGAGCCCAGACCATCCCGCCATCCATGCGGTACTCGGTAGAAATGAGATTCTAATGCTTTAAGATTATCCAAAGGCTTTATATGTTTGGTAATGCTCAATTAACAAGAAGTCCACACAATTAGAGGTGTTACCCAATACCTAACCTAGATATTGTAACTACCTTTGAACTGCTAGAGATACACGCACATCCACTGCCATCTTCCCCTCTCTGTGGTCCTCCCTTTTTAGCTCCTCCTCTTCCTTCTCCTTCCTTTCTTCACTCCTCCCAACTCCTCCCACATTACCTAGTTTATTGTAAAATATCCAGCTACACTTGGTGCCAGCCACACAGTTCCTGGCTTTCAGTAATGCTTTCAGCATTACTGTAAAATGTTGTGTATAGAAAGTAAGTCACAGATTTGAACAGATCTCAAAAAGGTCATTGCAAAGATGTGGATGAATATAAAGTGGCGCAGTCACTTTGGAAAATGGTTTTGGTATTTCTTCAGAATGTTAAGCCTGCATTACCGTGTGATCCCGTAATTTAACTCTTTGGTATACAACTAAGACAAATGAAAACATGTTCAGGTAAAACTTGTGCAAGAATGTCTACTGTTGTATTAATCCATAATACCCAGAAGGCAATCTAAGTGCCCATCAGATGATGAATAGATAACAAAAGGTTGTGAACCATACAGTGCGCTATTAGTCAGCAACAGTATGGGATAAAGTGCTGATATATGGTAGGGCATGAAGTAGTCTAGGAAATATATTAACTGAAGAAGTCAGTCATATATGACCATAGACTGAATGATTCTGTTTATAGCAAATGTCCAGAACTGATTAGTCCAGAGAGAGCAAGTCAGTTGGTGGCTCAGGAGAGGAGGGAATGGGGAGCTGACTGCTGATGGGCGTGGGTTCCTTCTTAGACTATGATGATAGTGTTCAGTTCTCAAAAGGCTAAAGATTCTTGAAGTGTGAATTTGACTGGTGGTAATTTTATTATGTAAGTCACACCCTAATAAAGCTACTCTGAATCAAAGAAGTAGGAATGGAAAAGAGGGTTACAATGCAAAAGCTGACTCTGGCTCTGTGGTCTGTCAGCTGCCTTCCTGGGCATGCGAAGGTAGTCATAGACCCTCTTAGTTTATTCTCTGATGGAGAATTCAGTGTTTGCGACTCCAGGAGTGCAGTGAGTCTTTCAGATCTACGAGCTAGTGCAGCTGCATCCTGTGGAAAGTGATTGGCAGGGCTTCATGAGCAGGTTTCTGGGCTCTTCTGCTTGAGAGTGATAGGCAAAGGCTGCCACCTGTATGATCAGATTCTGTCTGTCCAAAGGTTTTTCAAATCACCAACTTTACGATGTACAAAGTCAACTAATAATTAGTCACTGTGAATGTGGCCAAAAAAGCAGAATGTTTTTGTTTTTAAGTTGTGTTTTTCCTGAATTTGATCTTCTATTTGTTCATAGCCAAAAGAAGACTCAGAGAACTTCCCTTCTCTTTGAAGATGATGCTGATAGTGGAAGCTCTCTGTTTGGCCTTCCTCCTACATCTGTTACTTCTGCAACAATGGTATTCATTTTTCTAGACTCAGGAAATACCTGTAAGATTGTGCTACATACGTAGAAATGCTGCTTTGTCAGATCTGAAAACCCATGCTGGGAGTTGCTATGATAACACATTTAACATAAATGAGGAAAGTCCCATTTTGGCTCATGATTTCGGAGGGTCAGTCCTTAGTCCTTGGTTCTGTTGGTTTTGCACATGTGTCAAGACAGAACATCCTAGAAATGGAAACTACTCATATTATGGTGGCTAGGAGGCATCTAGAGGGATAGGGTATGGGAAGGCAAGATAGCTCCCAAGGACACATCCTCAGTAATATCCCTCCAGCAAGGCCCTGTGTCCTAAAGTTGCCAGAGCCTCCTCAGATAGCACTGCTAACTGGTACATGCTCTTCGTATCTGAGCCTCTGGGGATACTTCATCTTTAAATTCTAACAATCTAATGAGTTCTACATTTGTTTCCCTTTAATTCCTTAAGTATTGCCTATTGTCATCTGTATTCTTAGTGAACTTCCATTTTCTTTGATTTCAAGTTGAATAATTTTTGCATTCTAAGGATCTCTTCCTGATGATAATTAAAAGTCCTCTTACTCCAATTTTCATTTGTAAATTTCATTTCAGTTACAGTTAGTACTGTCCTTTCATAGTTTCCCACATCAGCCTTCCTGACTTGGTTAGGCATCGCTGCCTCAGCCTGTAGGCGGTGAGTCACTCCAAGTCAGTTACATTACCTGTTTCCTACTCTCTAAACTGCCTGCCTTCCAAAGAAGGAATTGATGAGCTGAGCTGAAGTTCTTACAACCTGGAGCAAAACTGCTTTGTATGAAATACTGTGTCTGGCCATATAGTATTTAGTGTTTTTAGATAAATTAACAAATAGATAAGGAATAAAGTAAGGGCCAGGTAAAGAAGAAATACTGTGTTTATTCAGAGAAGCAGTGATATTGAACAGAGTGGAAAAACCTTGGGTGACATTTGCGTCTGGGCCTTGCTGTAAAGATGAAGATAGTCTTCAAACAGAGGAACCCAGGGTGTAGGAATGTGAGAGCTGGCATAACATTAAGGAATGGCAAGCGAAGAGGAAGAGGCACTGCGGATGAGAAGGGCACATTGGGTTGACTCATTCTGTGCGTTAGTGTAAAGAGCACAGATCTAGAGTAGCAACTCCTGAGTGTTGTCTTAGAGGTGAAGTGTAAGAGGAGACAAATTAGTTATTGTTCTGGTGGCAGTAACAAGCTGTGAAATGCTATGGTCACAAGACTGGAGGAATTCTATCTGTTATGCCTTGCATACCAAGGTCACTATTACCATCCTTTCTGCCCTTCTTCTGCTATACTTAGCTCATTCCAAAAGGGCTGGTTTTATCTGGCTTTATACATTACCGTGCTGCTCAGATGTAATATTTTTAATCATTGTCAATGCCATCTTTTTTTCTTTTGGTAGAAAAAAGAGAGCACCCCCAAGGTGCCTTTGTTGTTTAGTGATGAGGAGGACAGTGAGGCACCATCTGGTGTGAAGCCTGTGGATCTGAAGGTGGATAATGCTGGAGCGTCCCCAGAAGTAGGGAGTGCTAATGTGGCCAGCAGGGCACAGAAGGTAAGCTGCATCTGTGGTTTTCCAATCCATTGTAACACATGGAACACTTTCCTCAGTTTTCCAACACTGAGAATGCTTGTATGTCAATAAATGTTTTTTAGAAAGGCTAGAAAATACTGAGTATGGTAAGAAAATAGCCCGTATTCATGCTGTTCTGGGAACCCTCCTTTAGATTCATAGCAGAATTCTTGTCCACCATGAGATGGAAATTTCCTGTTTGCTTTACTGGCATGCTGGATTGCAGTGCTGTCAGGCGTTTTGTCTTCAGCATGCTTTTCCCCCTCTCAGTTCCATGCTGACTTGCTTTGTATGTTTTCTTCATTTACTTCTCTGCAGTTCTTGTTTTCCTTGTTGCGCAGTCCTCACTTCTCATAGATGTCACATTCAGGAAGTCAGGTTGCCATGCTTTTACTTCTGGCTGATGCTGACTCAGTCAGAGCAAAATCAAATGGGTTTTCTTCTGACATTAACTATCTGCTCTGAGGGTTTGTTGTCTCTTTGGAGGCCTTCGGCTAGTGCTGCTGAGAGACAGGGGACTCATGTTAACAGTTGCTTTCTGTCTATGCAGTGCCACTTGTTTTCCTCGCTCTCCGTCCTCCGTAGCTCCAGCTGCTCAGGTTTAGTTTCTCCCAGGGCCTGTGTGAAGAGCATTTCATTCGTGTGTCTCCCAGCGGCTCCTTATAGCTGCAGCGAGACTCCTGTGTACCCGCGTCTCTCTGATCTTTTCCTCCTAGAGGCTGCATGGGGCCTGAGTTACTCTCACTGCCACACTGCCCTGTCCCTCAGTCAGGTGTGAACTGAGGATTAGGTTCATTTGCTTCTTTTTTAGTCATAAGCACTGGCATATTGCCTTTTACATAGTAAGCAGGACTTCACATATTTTCATGTATCTAATGAAACATGCCTCCACTTGGAAGCTTGGGATGCACTCTTGCAGTTAGTGGTTTAAATAATTGGAAATCATTTTTCTTTTGATGAATATAGTAGTAATTGTTTTGACCAGTAGTATCTTGCCAGAATGGTGATACTATTGAGTAAGTTAATCCTGCGTTTTTAGTGTTATGCTAGAAATTGTATGTACGTGAGGAATGGAAGGCTGCAGTTTGAGTGTGAGTTTGTTGGTTAAATTTCCCTCTGGAACTTACATATGAAAACTAGGAGCCGGGCGTTGGTGGTGCACACCTTTAATCCCAGCACTTGGGAGGCAGAGGCAGGCGGATTTCTGAGTTCAAGAGTTCGAGGCTAGCCTGGTCTACATAGTGAGTTCCAGGACGGCCAGGGCTACACAGAGAAATGCTGTATCGAAAAAACCAAAAAAGAAAAAAAAAAAAAGAAAACTAGGAATTAAGTGATCCATTTCTAATGATTGACACTTATTGACGTTATAATTTAGAATTTCTTTATAGTAAATAAACAACCTGTGTACACTAGGGTTATGACTACCCTGTTACTTTGTAGGAGGAAGAGGTTTCTGGCTTAACATTATTGGAAAAATTATCTTTAACTGTGGATTGTCTGTATAAGCTTCTTGATGACCGTAGTGTTTTGTCACATAGAAGTCTGTGTTGTGATAAACTGTGTTGCATTGTGTCATGTAACAAGGCAGTGACTGATTTATTTTCAAGCTTTTGAAGGCCCGTGGTAGGGATTTTCATTTCTAGTTACTATTTTTTTCCTTCCTTCTGTTTGTAGGAAGGACTTTTACCCGCATCTGATCAGGAAGTAGGTGGGCCTTCTGATATATTTTCTTCTTCATCTCCATTGGACAAAGGAGCCAAGGGTAGAACCAGAACTGTCCTCAGTTTGTTTGATGAGGACGAGGACAAAGTAGAAGATGAAAGTAACACCTGTGCACCACAGGATGGACTGGAAAAGGTGAGCAAAGGGCAGGAAATGTGCGAGCGTGTGGATGACTCGCAGGACTTGCCTTTCAAGCAGGGGTGCTGGTGCTGGCCCGAGGTGCTGGGAAAATCTTAGCTTTCAGTGTAAGTATAAATACTCCTCTCCAGTCAGACATCTGGGAATCAATCAGTAGCTTGCCTCGCAGTCTCACTTGCTTCTGAGATGTACAGACCTTGTTGCTCCTGAGAAACTTGGCTGTTTATGAGAGTGCACAGTAGGAAAGGAGAGTTGGCAAACGTGTATACTTCTGTCAGGCTAGCGTTCAGGTTAGAAATACTAGTGGTAGAAGGGCCTTTTGCATTTACCAGGTACCAGCAAGCCTTTCTCTGAGGGGCTGTTGCAGGCCATGTGGGTTTTCTTGTAGTGGCTCATCTGCTGTTGGTCTTGGGTCTCTGTGATGGTCTCTGCTCATAAAGAAACTTCCTTGATGAGCAGTGAGAGCTACACCCATCTGGAGGCACAAGGATAATGTTTAGAATATAGTTAGAAATTGTAGTAGTTTAGGAAAATGTCAGTAGTAGGTTTTCTTCTAGGATCTATTGTTTCTCTAGCCACAGGTATTGGGCTGGGGTTACAGTACTAGACATGCATTTCTTCATACTGAGTGAGCCTTCAGTCCAATTAGACAGCTTCTGGGTACAGCCAGAGTAAAAGTGCCACTGCCACACCCATTGGGAGGTCTTGCTGGACCATCATTGTATTTGTAGGCTTTCCAGCTAGGTAGGACTATTGATTTTCTCCCTCGTGAGCGTGCATAGCACTTTCAGCAGTGTGAGAGGTAGTCATCAGGGAAGGAGACTTCCAGGTCAGTTCTAGCTCAGTTGCTCTATGTGGTGCAGTATATGGTGATTCCAGCAACAGGATCCTTCTTACCTTCAAGTTTTTGGAGACAATCAAGGATGATGGCAATAACCTATATTGTTTGGTGATATCTCTTGGAATCCCCCCCTCTCTGGCCAACAATGTGAAGGGATGTTTCTTATGCTTTGAACTTAAGCTTTTGTTAGATAATTTTTGTCTCTTGCAGGGAACATTTTTCACCCTACGCATATAACTCCATTTAAATTAAATATACATATATACATGTACAAATATGTATATTTTAGTAACCTTCTAAAATTTTGTGCTTGCCTGCGGCTTTTCTTTAGTGTTTTCATTCCCCTTCCTCATTCCCCACGCTCCTCACTGCTACCGAGTGTATTTTCCTCACCACTTCTCAGATTTCTTCTTACCCAAGTCAGGATGGTTACGATCAAGTGAACAACTGACAGCAAATGCTAGAGCAGAATGAGGAAGTGGAACCCTCATCGCTGTTGGTGGGACTGCACATTGGTGCAGCTACTCTGGAAGTGAGGGTGGAGAATTTCCAAAACACTAAAAGTAGATGTGTCATAGGATCTAGCTGCAGCCTTCCCTGGCAGGTGTATGTCTAAGGACTTGACTTCCTATCCACTGACACTGCTCAGTCGTAGTCATAGCTGCTCCACTCACAGTAGCCAAGAGGATGAGGACAACCTAAATGTCCCTCAGCTCCTTACTGGATCATGAAAATGTGTACATATATACAACGGAATACCATTCAGTTGTAATAAAAAATAGCATCGTAAAATCTGAATGACATGGATGGAAGTGGGCAATAGCACACTGAGTGAGGTAACCCAGATCTAGAAAGGCAGACACTGCATATTCCAATAGATGTCACTGAGGCAAATAGTAGCCTTGCTCTGTGAGGCTGATACTCTTTTGAACCCAAACTAGACAGATACATCTTTTAAGAGTTTTTAGTTTATGTGTATGAGTATTTTGCCTACATGTATGTCTGTGCATCACATGGATGCCCAGTGCCCACAGAAGCCAGAGAGGGCATTAGATCATCTGGGACTGGAGGTACAGATGATTGTAAGCCATCATGTGGGTGCTTGGGAATCAAATCTGTGTCCTCTGGAAGAGCTGCCAATGCTCTTAACCACTCTAGCCTGAAGACCAGATAAGTATTAAAACTATAGACCAGTATTTTCTGAAAGTAGATGATAAATTGCTTAAACAGTCCTGGTAAACCTAATTTAGGAAAGTAAGGCTGTAATACAGCAGAAGTGGGCTTTCTCCTGAGAATACAAGGGTCGTTGACCTTGAAAATCAGTCCATGTCCTATATTGTATTAATAAAATGCAAGATGGAAGGCACATTGTCATCTTGCTAGACACAGAAAGGACATTTGAAAAAGTCCAAGTCACTTCATAATTTAAAAAACAACAGAGATCAGTCACACATTAAATGTAGAAGGAAGTGTCCTCAGGTTGGTCAGAGAATCTGTGAAACCCACAGGTGACAGGCTTAAGGCTGAACATAAGAAGCTTACCCCTTGAGATCACATGTGAGACAAGACCGCTCCTCCTGCCAGTGTCACTAGCCCTGTACGGGAGGCCTAGGTGGGGTGTCAAGGTTAGAAGCTAGTTCTGTCAGGGAATAGGGAACTTTAAAACTACAGAATAGCTAAGCAACACTGCAGGATGGAAAATCAATATATTAATATATTATAGCTTTAGGTAGGCTTGTCTAAAAATAAAAGAAAGAAATACCATTTGCAGCATCAACAAAAACTAAAATACTTAGGAATACTTATTGAAAGCATTGCAAGACTTACATGTGCAAAAGTATAGACCATGGGCCAGTGAGAGGACTTACTGAGAACAGGTGCTTGCAGCACAAGTCTGAGGAGCTGAGTTCTATTCTCAGAACCTGTGAAAATGGAAGGAGAGAACTGACTGTCCCTTCATAGGCTGGCTAGCCTGTCCATCTTGCCAGATTGTGGCCCTAGGTTCAGTGAGAGACCCTGTCTTGAAGGTGGAGAGTGACTAAAGACAACTGATCCTGGCCTTGGTTTCTTGGGGCTGAGAGGAGAGAGTGGACAGTTAAGAGTACATGACCATCGATTGTTTGGCTTTTCTTGAGGGGTGAATGAGATGCAAGGGCAGCTTTTTAGATTGTCATGATTTTATAACTCTGAGTATGCTGAAAAAAAATCAATGACTTATGGTGACTAAAATTGTAAAAAATTTAATTTTATATAATATAAATAATGTATTCATTTTGTATACTATAATCAATATATTAATAAAATTAATAGAATAACAACATTAGTAAAATATTATTATATGATAATATATTAAATGTAATTGTAAAAAAAACCCCTAGGTTGTAAGCCCTGAAGATTGCCAAGTCCTGGGGCTCTAGATGTGTCCTGCCACGCCCATGTTTGTTTCGTGGGTCACAGGATGGTGGGGCTTAGGTCCTTACACTTGTGCAGCAAACACTCCCCACTGAGCCATCTCCCTAGCCCTCCTCCTTTTTATATCAAGCCAAAGAAATTGTTCTTCCTGAATGAAATGAAGAACTCTGTGTGGTTTGGCTGTATTCCCCCCCCCCCATGCTTCTTCTCAGTCCTTATGAAGCTAATGGGTAAGGGTTGGGTTTCATTTTTGGTAGGTGTGGGTGAGGTGAAGGTAATGAAAAACTCAGATACTGCAGGCAGGTTGAAAGATTATGCATATGTTATCTGAGTTTACAAATTTATTCACCACTACTTTTGATAATTCATTTACCATCACTATTTTGGGAGGCTATATAATATTCTGTTGTGTGAATGTCTTTTTCCTGCTGTTTGGCACATAGGCTGTGGTCAAACTTTTACCAGGGGACATCTTTGTTGTATCCATTTTTGGTCTTGTCTTTTGCCCAGGGTCTCAAAACTGATAGCCGCCCTAAGAGCACAGGAGTCTTCCAGGATGAAGAGCTGCTTTTCAGCCACAAGCTGCAAAAGGACAATGACCCAGATGTTGATCTTTTTGCTGGTACCAAAAAAATGAGGGTTAGTTTCCACTGATTCCCACTGTGCTAGAGATTGTGTGGCTCTCGTAGCTGTGTGTGTATTGACTGACTTTTGGATGTGTAATCTGAGTGTAGTGTCTTTCAGTTGTCAGTGCCAAGTGGTGGGAGCCTCTTCGGCGATGATGAAGATGATGATCTCTTCAGCTCTGCCAAGACTCAGCCTGTGGTACCAGCTTTTTATTCTCAGGCCTGGGGAGGATCGGGAGTCCAGTTTTAAGAGAGAAAATTGTAGAGAATTGTAAGGCTTACCAGTAAACGAGTAACAGATCATGTATAGAGCAGTAGGTATATAAGATGTGGCTCCCAGCTCATAACACTAACTAATCCAGATTCTCTGATTGTGGTACAGTCTTCTTTGGTTTTTGAAGAGTTTATTGAAGGACCTATATTTTTATGCCTTTCAGATGCAAAACTTTTGAGTGTATTTTTCCCCACCTGTACTAGATATTGTATAATTATATCCTTCTAATTGCAGAAAGGACTTCTGTGTAAGTTACATTCATTTTCCCCCTCAAAACCTTACACTTGCCAGGCCATCCTTCTGCCACTGAGCTGCATCTCATCCCTGGAAACACCGCAGTGCTTAGGACATTGTTTCTGAAATGCTGCCTATGAGTTGGTTAGCTGTCATTTTAGAGTGGAGCCTGGAGGCCAGGCGCCTCTGCTCGTTATTATTTAAAATTTGAAGATGCATGATCAACTCTGATATTTTTTACTTTTGAAGGTACCAGAAAAAAAAGGAACACTGAAAAAAGACCACCCTGTTTCCTTAAAGAATCAGAAACCTTCTGAATCTACTCAAAGTAGCAAAGAAAAAAGCACATGGAAAACAGAAACAGCACAGGTTAGAACTAATCTCCATGAGGAGTCCAGCTCTTATTTGCATGCCTGTATAGAGAATTCCATTGCATAGGCCTGGAGTTACTGAGAATTCTTAGTTAAGGAGGAAACAGCAACCAACAACCCTCTCTTTCACTGTATTCTTTATCCCCACTTTTCTCCACTCGAGAAACCTGTTCTGTATTTAATCATCACTGTGTTTAGACCAAACTCCAAGTTCAATTTTCAATTTGATATAAGATGGGATAAAGAATTGCTTTTCACTAGCATCTCCATTTCTTCCTCCAGACTTCCTTGGATCCCCTGGAGTAGAATTACATTCTAATTAATACAAATGACATCTGATTTCTTGGTTCTTTCCAAGTGCCCCAAGATAGTTGGTATGTGACCTCTCTTCTAGGAGTCCTGTCTGTATGATGTGGAGCTTTTCCACAAAGGAAGCCAGACCAATTCCAGTTGTGTCTGGGGTTTCACTGAAGCTTCCATGCCTGTGCTTGGAAGATGAGGCACTTGCTTAATCTCTTAACTCATCTGGAATCCAGATGCTTTGTGTTTAGAACTTGGGCATCAGGTCATGGGAGAGCACATGTGCTTTTTGGTATTTGCCATGTTGGATAACTCATCAAGTTATGTTCTGACAAAGCTACTGCTCTGTTCTAACTCATCAGCAGTGTCTACCTTTACTCCATGTTTCTGTCAAATGGCAGCCTTCCGTCCTTCATGCTGGAGGAGGCGTCAGTGAAGTATTGGTAGCTAGCAGACTGCTGTGGGGTTCCAGGGCAGGGCTAAGGAGCTGCAGATAGGGACAGCTTTGCTGGGTCAGATTCACTTACTGGTGTGAGTGGAACCCAAGAGACAGTTTGTTGCCTGTTTCCTCAATGGATTTTTAACTGAATTTAATTTCACACAGGATTCTTCAGGTCTCACTCCATTTAAAAGCAGAGAGCCATCCAGTCGCATCGGGAAAATACAAGTAATTATATTGGATCTGGAGTCTTCATTGCCTGCCTGTGGCACCTATAACATTGTGGATTTTCAGTTTTTTCAGCTGCTATCAAGCATTCTCTCATCTCTTTCCCTGCCAACACCATACCTTCCATCTTGCCTAGTTGTTGCTTCTTATGTGCTGCTCTTTAATGTCTTTTGATCCCAGTGATGGGCACAAGTATGTGCCCCACTGAGTCTGGATCAGATGATTTTTCTGCATTCATATTCTCTTGTATTTCACACTGTGTGCAACACAGATATCATGTGTCACAGAAACGGTAATCTGCTCCTGTGTTTAAGAACAAATACTGAGTTCCATTTTTCTTCTTTAGGCAAATTTAGCAATTAACCCAGCAGCTTTGCTGCCTACAGTGGCTCTGCAGATCCCAGGAACAAAGCCTGTTTCATCCGAACTAGCTTTTCCTTCATCTGAGCCTGGAAGGAGCCACATCCTGGAAAGTGTGCCCACTCTTCCTGGGAATGAGGAGGCTGGTGTGAGTTTCGATCTTCCAGCCCAGGCAGATACCTTACACAGTGCAAACAAGGTGATGAACTGTCTTTTGTGTGTTTTTCTTTTAACCAGAACAACCTGGCTGCTTCTTTCTAGACCAGTCTGCACAGCTGATGTAGTTCAAATTCACGTCCCCCTGAAGGATGCATCTCATCTTCTTCCCTGCGACCTCTCTCCAGTTTCTTAATTGTGCTCCTGATTTTCCGTTGCCTACTTCTGTTCTAATTTTCCCGCTGATCATTAAATACTTCAGTTACCAGGCCCCCCGTTCCTATTCCCATGTTATATCCCATTGCTGTCCATTGGCCCTAGTGCTTCTCCCAGAATGCTCTAGAGCAACACACAGACCTCACTTCCATGGTTTTCCCTACTTACTGTTGCTTGGGCCCCCTTCACTGGGATCCCAAGCAGTCCCTGCCCACTTAGGAAGAGGAAAGCTGTTGCAAAGGGTGTCCTCTGTGGACTCTGAATAAACTCTTGGAAGTTTTCTTTCTATGTTAGTGAGTTTTCTCTTTTCTCTCCAATCTTCCTTCTCTTTGAAGTCTTAACAGATGTTCAAATAGGCAGCATGACCCAGGGTGACCTGTCTGTCCCTGGATGATAAATTATTTTTATTGTTTTCAGATCCATTTTCTCTATATAAAAAAAACTATTATTTTTGTTAGCTTTTGAGCTTAAATTAGCTACTTCCTAAACTTGTGGGTTTTAAAAAAAGATTATCTTTTATTTATTCTTTGACAAGCTCATGTATTGCATATAATGTATCTTGGTTATTTCTACCCCCAACTCAGGTTCCCACCCTTACCACTCAGAGCCTCCTAAAAATCATATTTCTTTGAAGTAAGCAAACATAATTAAGTATGTAGTCCAAAAACATTTTATATTTTGAAAATTATTAGAAATATTAAATTCTCATTACTAAGAAATTCCTCTTTTGAGGAATGTCCACACATTCTACCCACAGTTTACATACACTGTCTAACAGTTGAATTGATGTTTTTGACTTGGAAGAGAACAGCACCGTCCGTTGCTTCTCCATTGCCTCATCTCTCCTTGCTCCTAGATCCTTATCGAGTTGGTGCTCGAGGCCCTCTCAGCTCTTTTTTGTACGGTACCTGTGAATTCAGGGTTTAGGAGGTGCCAGGTTTGTGACGTGTGTTTTGAGTCACAGAACACCAGCACACCTGCTTGCTGAGTTCCAGCAACATTGAGCCTTTTTATAGGAAACTGTTGACAAAAGATTATAAAACAGGAGTAGGAGGTGGCGGAAATGAGTTGAGAGAGAACACTGTCTGCTTCAGAGGACTGGGGTTGAATTCCCAGCACCCATGGGGCTGCTCACAACTTCAGTTCCAGGACATCTGATGCCTTTTTATGGCCTCCAGGCATTGCATACACATGGTACAGGCAGAATACAATACTCGTGAACTAAAATATATTTAATAAAAGCTTAGAAAACAGAGACTACTAAAGTGTTAAGAAGGATGAAGTCCTGGAGTAATAACTTGTTAACTTCTTTAGGAACATTAAACAACCTTTTCTTTCCTTTAGGTCAGTCATTCTCAACCTGTGGGTTGTGACTCCTTCAGGGCCATATACCAGATATCCTGAATATTATTTACATTGAGATAAAAGTAGCAAAACTATAGTTATGAAGTAGCAATAAAATAATTTTATACTTTTGGGTCACCATGACATAAGGAATTGTATTAAAGGATTATCGTGTTAGGAAGGTTGAGAACCACTGTTTTAGGTGATAGCCTAATTGAAGTAAGCCAAATAGAATTATAGTATTTTGAATTAGAGTCTTTGCTGTTAGCCTTGAACACATTTCCATCAGATCATGGTATGTGTGTGTGTTTGCCATTGCAGAGTCGTGTTAAAGTGAGAGGAAAGCGGAGACCACAGACCCGTGCTGCTCGGCGCCTGGCTGCCCAGGAGTCCAGTGAGGCTGAGGACGTGACTGTCGATAGAGGACCTGTTGCACAGTTGAGCAGTAGTCCTGTCTTACCAAACGGCCATCAATCTCTTCTGCAGCCCAGGATGGCCAGTGGAGAGACTGTATCTGAGAAATCTATAGCCCCACCTTGGGAAGGTGGTCCTGTTTTATCTACAGTGGACAGAAGCTTCTTTGTAAAGTCCCTGTCTCAGACTGGAAATGAGGCTGACCTGTTTGATTCTGGGGACAGCTTTCCCAAGAGCATAGGATCACAGTCCATGGAGGGAACAAGTGTCAAGGCAGGGGAGACCCCGGCCCACTTGTCAGGAGGGTGTAAGGAGAAGAGTCTGGTGTTTCCTGATCTCAGTGAGGACAGCAGTGCCGAGGATCTTTTCCAGTCTGTCAAACCAAGGCCAACAAAGACAAGAAATCCTTTCCCACTCCTTGAAGATGAGGAAGATCTCTTTGCAGATCAGAAAGGCAAAAAGAATGAGAGGAAATCTGACAGCCATCAGGACATTGTGTCAAAAACTGAAGACATCTTTGAGGTAACACAAATTATTTCATGTTTGAGCCTTTAAGGGAAGTAGCTGATTGGCTTCTTGAACTATAGATTATGCTTTGTGTTCTGTGCTGTTTGCTGTCTACTTATTAGCCACAGTGAGATCTTTTTGTTATCAGCCCGAAAATTCACTTGAAGTGCTTTGTTTCACTCAGGGGTAGTTCTTGCTGCCTTTAATCTATTATGTGTTGAATTATTATTTTTAAAATGTTATTGTATAGTACTGGGGATAGAGCTCAAAACCCAGTACGTTAGGCAGATGCTGTACGGAATCACAGCATAAGCCCTGGGTCTCTTTATATACTGTATAGTATAGTATAGTATAGTATAGTATAGTATAGTATAGTATAGTATAGTATAGTGTGTACGTGATTTTAATTAATTTTGTTAAGAGTTTTTAGAATGGTGCTGTGGTCACCTTTGTGAGTTTTTAGAATGGTGCTGTGGTCAGCTTTGTTGGCATGTCATTCTGTGACATGTATGACCTCTATCGGCACAGCTGTGTATTTAAGCTCTGCTTCAGGTTGGGACTCCGTTTAGCAGAGTTTTGACACTAAGGCTTTCGTAGCAGTTGTTTAACAGATGTTTATAGAACACAGTGGCCCGGGGCTAATGGGATAGCTAGGACATGTGTTCTGTCCTGAGAGCTCAAGGACTGAGATCCAAACTGAGCAGCAGGTAGTTAAGGTGATCGCAGACGGCATGAAATGTCATGAAGAAAACTATGTGGGGCAGAGTGGCGGGGTGCAGTGAGCCGGTGTTCTCCAGGCCACCCTCAGGACCTCACTGCAGAGCTGCCGAGTTGGACAGACACGTGGGTGTGTCTTCCAGTCTTCAGGGGAGACTGTGTGACAGTTCATTTCTATAAATTATTGAGCTATTTTAGTTTTTAAAATGCTTTTATTTACAAAAAATATTTTTGGACTTAACTAGGATGATATATTTGCTACAGAAGCAATTAAACCTTTTCCAAAAAAAAGAGAGAAGGAGAGAACTTTGGAACCCAACTTATTTGATGATAATATTGATATCTTCGCTGACTTAACTGTAAAACCTAAAGAAAAGCCCAAAAAGAAAGTTGCAGCCAAGTCCATGTTTGACGATGATACGGGTGAGTGTTTATTTAGATGATACCACTGCTCATGGGCTGACTTTTCCTGTCGTTCGTGGTGGCCCTTTCCTGCACTTTGTTCTCCAGTAGGTTCTCTTTGCTTTGTTAGTCTAAGAACGTGATATGTAGGTGGACATTTTCATGTGGCAGCCATATGCTATGCTGAGTATCAAGGTTTAAGATGGTGTTCAGCATTTGATCTGAAGTAGAAATTAACTTCTGACAACACTGATGATTTGAAAGGAGAGTCCATCAGAAACTTCTTTCACATGCTGTCAGCAGGCCATGAAGCTGGTTGAGTCAGGATTCTAGCCTGGAGACTGGAGGCTCAGTACAAGAGAGCAGGGCTGTGCAGTGAAGTCACAAGTGAGACTTGGCCGCTCCGAGGTCCTTTGTATTTCTGAACCTGCTGCAGCCGCAGCTAACAAGCCAAATGCTGATAGCTATAAATGTTGGACTCCCGAGACATCCTGTGTTGGTTGACCCCGACTGAAGCCAAAAATACATGTCCTCTCTTTGTCCCTCCAGGCCTGGGCCTTGAGTTACAGAGCTACACTGAGTCTGTCTCCCTGACAGACCTTGTGCTCCGTTGTCATGTGTCTGTCTTACAGCATAGAGTGTAGAAGAGACTTGGGTTGCTTATTTCCTTTGTTCATTTTTTGATACATGATCTTGCTGTAGCCCTGGCTGACTATACACTCCTGATCTTAGCTGGGGTTACAGGCATGACTTTCTTTCATTATTAAATTGTAATACATGCTTATGGTAGCAGTCATACAACTTAGAAAATTTTGTTAAGTGGGGGGATTAAAGCTTTAAAGCTAACCAGTATTAATAGTTTGTTGTACATCCTTTGCGATTGTATATTTACATAGTAGTAATAGTGAACAAGTATACCTGTTCTACTTCTAGTCATATTTTAAATATGTTTCCATGTTCGTATATGGAAATCTCCTTTGATTTTTTTTTGATGTTTTGAATAATACTGCTTTGCATTATCCATTAGCATATTGACAATCTAGATCGTTTCTAGTTTGTTATAGATAATGCGGTCTTTATCACTATGTATGTATGTCTACATACACAGGATAAATTGGATGCAGTAGAGTCCTACAATATAATTACTTAGTAAGCAGCATAGGTGAGAGGAGCTTTAGCGTCTGCAGCACTAACATGAGTAAATCAGACTTCATTCTCACCATTGATAAGTTACAGCCAACTGGACTGAGTGCCTCCTAGATTGGAGTTCCCTTTGTACATTTTTACTCTTCTTAAATTCCAGGGTGAAAAGAAGGTAGAAAACAGTTTCAGGTGGTAAGGCCCTTGCTGAAGTGGAGAGCTGGTCCACCTTCTGACTTCAAGTGCACATACACTTTTGTAGCTAGAAACTTACGTTCAGAAAGAACCTGATGTTCGTATGTCGTTATAAAAGTTGGGTGCCACCAACTGAGCCAGGATCAGAATCTAAGAGGTTTGACCTTCATCCTGATGCTCTATTGTGTGTTGTTAGAATTGGGCTTTGGCAATTTGTGTGCATGTGTCTCAGATTCCCATTTTCTTTCTTGCCTGTCTTAACAACTTTCTTTTTTTCTTTTTAAAGATGATATTTTCTCCTCAGGCCTCCAGGCTAAAGCATCCAAACCCAAAAGCCAATCTGCCGAGGCAGCATCTGAACTAAGATCTGAGCACAAAGTGTCCAACATTTTTGATGACCCCCTGAATGCCTTTGGAAGCCAGTAGAGCATGCAGGGCCTTGACAGTTCATTCCTCCTTTGTGATGCATTCTCCTACACTCTCGTCTTCACTGGATTACAGGCAAATAGTGAAACAATCACTTCTACTTTTACCCATTGTAGCTAATATTTTTCAGCATTCATTTTAATTATGCTTAAAATTACAAATAAAAAATAAAATGCTTCACAGTGGTTTGTTTTTACTTAATAAGAGGGCATAGAAGCATATGTTAGCAGAAGAAATCGCTTTGTGGCTTCCTCTGTGGGCAGGGAATGCAGACAGCCGACTTGAAGTTTTTGCTCTGTTAGTGGGTGGGTTTTAGTGCTGTGACAGTCTAGGCAGGCGGAAGAGGAAGGAGGTGAAAGGTTATGCATTTATGGTTCTAAGCTCATGAGAAAAGCTTTCTACTGAATTCCAAAAATGGGTCTTCCATCTTCTAAGGGGAAACTGTGGTCCTCTGCTGTCCTGATATTGTAAAGAAAGTTTTATGGAACACAGCCATTCCATCATGGTCACATTATCTGGCTGGATTCAGGCTACCAAGTCAGAGTTTATTAGTTGCAGGAAATGGGATGGTTTAATTGTAGGCAACGTTTTGCCTTTCTTACCTTTTGTTTCCTTCTTTGTAAATGGTTTCAGTACTAAACTTGCAAGATTATTGTTGAGAATAGACCCTTTTATTAGTCTGCCTCTTAAAACGGTAGGTTACGACATTGATGATACAGCTTGATGAGGGAATGGAAAGTTAAAGAAGCTAAAAACTCTAAGCTCACCCACTGGATTCCAGAGCCTATGCTGTGAGGTATTTGTAGTCACCATTTCCAGCACAGGCGCTGTTCTCCTAGTCTCTGTTTATGTTACCATCATGGCTCTGTCCTCCATAGAGTTTGAAGTTATAAGCCAATCATGGGCTGAGTTTAAGAGCAGGAGGCCCACAAGAGCCCAGGGCCTCACCATACCGGTAGGCCGTCCACCTCGGTACTGAGTAGTTGGAACTGGAGACTAGTGGCTGAAGTTTCAGAGGGTAGAGGGTGGGAGAAGACTGATCAGGGGCAGGGTTCATTGACTATGAGGGAGAGGTTTCATGATCCTCCGCTGCAGTCCACCTAATAAAACACTTGAGTTGAACCACCTGTGAAGGGAATGAAGCAGTAGGGGCCCAACTTAGATGGAAGGCATGTGTAGTCATAAAGCCCGTAAGTTTATATCCCACTTCAGCAGCTCGGTGCACAGCAAAAGGATGCTGGGATTTGAGCCCAGGGTGTGACCTGTTTGAACTATAATCTTCAGTAGTTGTTCAAATGCAACAGGCATATAGAAAGTCACAAACCCTTATAAGCAAGTCATAAGAACGTCCCCATTTTATAGATGACACAATTGAATCAGAAATGTTAGGAGAACGTAGAGCACAAAAAAGGGTGACTAGCTTGGACGTCCTTTTAAGTGTCCTAGGCTCTGGAAAGGCCATTGGTATTTCACAAATGCCAAAGACCCTGCTATCCCCAAAGAACCTTAGAAGTGCCCCAGTCAAGGGCCTCTACTCTGGCGCCGGCTCTTCCCAGGAACTGGCCGGCCTCCAGTCTCCTGTCTTGCCCGAGACGGGTCCTGCTATCAGTAATAAAGAGTCAACATCCGGGCCTCTTCTAACCGACAAACCTTCCAGAACCCCCGAGCGATCCCGGCGTCCGAGCAACCGCCAGCCTCGGAAGGCTAGGCCCCGCCCCTTACGGGCTGATTGGAGGGTGTCGATAGCGCTGATTAGTGATTGGTGAGCGGTGTCACAAAGGGCGGGGCCGGAGCTTCGCGGGCCAGCGTCGGCCGGCGTCTCGGGTGCGCGCACTCCTATCGGCCTGCGGGCAGGCAAGAGAGCGAGCGGGCGGACGCGACCACCGGAGGGCGAGCGGGTGAGGGGCGCGGCGGGGCGGGGCGGGGCGCGGCCGGGAGGGCCGGCGGCTGAAGGGGCGGCTGCGCCTTTGCTGCCCTGGCAGGCGGGAGAGGTGCGCCCGCCTCAGCTGCAGCCTGGTCACACCCTCCGCGCTTCTCTGCCTACGGACTCACGGTGGCTCCGGGTGCTGCTGACACCACTTTGGGTCTGAGTGTGGTCTCTGCCGGTTGTGGCCCCTGGCCCCAGGGCGGCACACCTGCACTTGTGCATCGGTCCTAGGCTAGAGTGTGATTCCAATCTATAGCTTGATTTTCACACATCTGTAAAAGTACAAGAGTCACCTTTTTAAAAGGCTGCAACTTATTGTAGGTATATTTATGTTGGGGGAAAAATTTAAAAACTAACTCGTCGTGTGACTAAGTTCCTGTGGACGAGAAGGAAACAAAGTCCAAGGTACTGAAATTACTCCTTGAGTGCAGTTATTGCCGCTTTTGTGGTTGGTTTTAGAAATTTCAAAAGATGAAATGTTGAAGATTCACTTTGATTTTTCTCTCCCAGTTTTAAAGATAGCTTATCAATTTAAGCATTGTTTTTACTTACACTGTTTCCCATCACTATACGTTTTCATTGTCAATTGGTTTTCCAGTGCTCATACATGCAGACCACAGGCCACTCTGAGGATGCTTGCAGTGGACCCAATTTTAGTACACCTGGTCAGTGGCCCGCTTGAGCTCCCACTCGACCACAGTATTCTGCTGTGGTTTAGCTGGCCTGCATAACCCTCTTTTGACTTGTTACATTGATTTTCTTTACTGAGAAGTATAACACACAATTGTTTTCAGTTATGGTTACCACTCTTGGCCCTTTTTGTATACTGAAAATTATACTGGAACCAAACTTAATTTGGAAGTTCCTGCACCATTGATGATGTACCTACTGCAACGCTGATTTTCTTCTACTTATAGTCACTTTATCTAGTCTCATTTCAGATCTGTGCTTTGAAAAAAATCTGCATGTTGCCTATGGGTATTTCACTATAATGCTGTTTTTTTGTTTTTTTTCTTTTTATAATGCTGTTTTGTTTTGTTTGTGAAATTGCAGATTGAGCCCAGGGCCTAATATGTGCTAGAAATGTACTCTTATCACCAAGCTTCACACTATGAATGATGTAAGAGTTCATAGTGAAATCCAAACAGTACCACTGTTACAGTAGTGTGCTCTTGCAACTCTGACCCATAGTACTGGTAGCACAGTCCTTGTGTTGCTGCTGCTGTTTGTTACTCACTGTTTCCTATGTGTGTAACTCCACTCAGACAACTGTGCTCTCAGCAACAACGTTTCTTCCTGTGATGCCATTTTTAAAGGAGCATTAGCTATCTGCACAATTCAAGCTTCCTAAGAATGTTTTATATTAGAATTCTGAGAACTCCTCTCAACAGCAGAAGTGTCTGTGTATATGTGTTTATCATTTTGGAATATAACCACTGTTTCGTTTCTATGACAGGATAATACCCTTATTTATTTGCCTATTAAGTTTGTCTAATCTAAGGATTAGTGGAGAAAGGGAGTTGCTTTGAATTGAGTTTCATTGAACAACCTTTAATGCTCGCTAATGTGTGCAGACGACTGTAGTGAGTGATAGGCGTCGTCCCTCCCTTGCAACACCTGTAGTTTACCAGCACAGGTGACAGACACGGAAGCAGTCCAGTTTTGATGGGTATCGTATATGACATGGGTGCAAAAGATAGTAAGTATAAAAGATTTTGTGGGGTAGTTGATATTGGAGATAAGGCTTTGGGGAGAGGTGCTGCACTGGTTATTACCCAGGCTTTGCATTGTAAGCAGGCATTCTCCTTGAAGTGTGCCCCATCCGTGGAGCTGAGTTTTGAAAGGTGCTTCTCAGGAAGCCTCATACAGAGTTGATCTGAGTAGAACAGAACAGGAGCAATAAGATAGGGGCTACGGCTAGAGGTAGAAGGAGCACAGGTACTGCTGGGGGAAGTGTAGGTGACTGAACATGGGCTGGGAGATGAAATATGTATGTTGGAAAGTCTTTCCAAGGAGTTTGAACATTGTTGCCCAGATGATGGAAGCCATGATAGGGCCTTGAGCTAGAAATGATAGGATCAGTTTATATTTTCAAAGGATCGCTGTGCTTACATCCTAGGTCATTAGAAAATTGCCAATTGAAGCCAAAACCCAGAACACCTATAGTGCAAAATGATGTGATGGCCTGAAGTGATAGGAACTCTTCATTCACTGGTGTAAGAAATCAGAATGATGCCAGGCAGTGATGGCGCACGCCTTTAATCCCAGCACTTGGGAGGTAGAGGCAGGCGGATTTCTGAGTTCGAGGCCAGCCTGGTTTACAGAGTGAGTTCCAGGACAGCCAGGGCTATACAGAGAAACCCTGTCTCGACAAAACAAAACAAAACAAAACAAAACAAAACAAAACAAAACAAAACAAAACAAAAAAATCAGAATGATTTCACTACTTTTGCATATTGTGTGCCAATTTCTTTAAAAGAAAAACAAACACAATGGGGCTGGTGGTATGGCTCAGCTGTTGAAGGTAAATTACTAACTGTACATGAGGATTTTAGCTTGGCTCCCCAGAACTTGTGTGGAAAGCTAGGCACAGCAGCATGCACCTGTGCTCTAAGGGCTAGGATGAGGAGCCCTCGCCCTGCCAGTTACCCAGTCATGCGGAATGGATGAGAGGATCAGTGATGCCTTAAGAATATAAAAGGGGGCTGGAGAGATGCCTCAGCAGTTAAGAGCATTGACTGCTCTTCCAGAGGTCCTGAGTTCAATTCCCAGCAACCACATGATGGCTCACAACCATCTGTACTGGGATCTGATGCCCTCTTCTGGTGTGTGTCTGAAGACAGCTACAGTGTACTCATACACATAAGATAATAAATAATTCTTCAAAAAAGAATATAAAGTGGAAAATGATAGAGGAGGTAATCTGATGTTGACCGCTGGTCTCCACATGCAAATATATACATGCTCACAGTGTACACATGTGCACAAAAGGCTAAAATAAAGATACTCATATTAAAATCTAGCCTAAATAAGTAAAAAAAAACCATCAGCATAATCTGTATACAGTTTTGTTTTCTAATTGTCATAAAATGGAGAATGTAAGATATTTCTTAGGAGAATGGATAAATGAAACTAATGCATACACACAATAGAATATAATTTAGCACTTAAAGGAAAGCTATGAAGCCATGAAATGGCATAAAAGAGCCTTAAATGTGTGTTCCTTAGAGAGACCACTCTGAAAAGGTTGCATATTGTGTGATTCCAATTACATGACATTCTGGAAATGGTGACGCTATGGAAACACTAAAAAGATCAAAAGTTGCCTAGAATTTGAGGGGTAGAATGCCTAGAATGTGAGGGATCAACAGCCCCAACACAGAGTATTTAGACTCCTGCCACTACTCTGATACTGTAGTGGTAAATACATGCTTTTATATATCCCATTCCTGTCAGATGTACACCACCAAGAGTAAACTCTAATGTAAACTTTGGGCTTGGGTGACAGCGCTGTATCTATTCCTCTCTTA
Source organism: Grammomys surdaster (assembly GCF_004785775.1). Lineage (NCBI taxonomy): Eukaryota > Metazoa > Chordata > Mammalia > Rodentia > Muridae > Grammomys > Grammomys surdaster. The sequence goes on along the minus strand of NW_021620771.1, from coordinate 3,123,308 downwards.
TAATTAATCCCAAGTGGCGCTTCCCTCCTGCTTAAACATAGACAATGGAAAGTAACTACTAAATAATGGGTTAAAATAATACCCTTAGCCAGTTCCTAGAAACTTTCTTTCCAAAAGTTAAACAACCACAAATCCATGGCTGGCTATTCTAGTTAAGTGTAGGAATCAAATCATCTGGGAGAGTTGCTGAGTTGTAAGCTGAAGAAAACCTGAATTAAGTCCTAATCAGCGAATGGAGAGGTTGACAGGATAGAAGGTGTAAGGTGCATTGTCGGGATTGGTCACTTGAAGCTGTCATGGTGTTTGTGAGAGATCCTAAATTCCGGCTTGAATGAATTGATGCATCATGGTATGCTTTAACCAGATGAGGACTGCAAGACAAGACCTTTTGAGAGAGGGGCTATTTTTGTATATATTGAATTGCACATATCTTTGGAGTGTCTGGATTACAGATACCTAGGCCATGCTTTTACAGTGATATTTATTAGCCAAACACAATCTTTGAAAAAGAAGTGCACTTTTAAATACATTTCTAGCCAGTCATTGTAGCATATACCTATAATCCCAGCACTGGGGAAATGTGAGACAGGAGGGCCATAAGCATGAGGCCAGTCTGGACTCTATAATGACACCCTGACTTGAAAATAAATAAAAAGTAAATGTTTATGAAAGTTAGAGTGACCTCAGTGATACCACATATTCTTTTGGTAGGAAACATTTGAAATTATTGTATAATCAATCCATAGTTACTTTTGACTTTGACTTTCACAATAGTGTTAACTTCCTTTTAGGTAGGGTTGCTTGTTGATATCTTTCCCGTGCTCTCAGGCTTTTCCCATAATGAAATAAACTCAAATTTTTACTATGGGCTGGAGAAGCTGCTCAGGTTGAGTGTTTGCTTATCATGCACAAGTCCATGGTTTGATCCCCAGCATCAAAAAAAAAAAGTTTGCCTATCTTTAAGGACTACTTCCCCACTTATTCACGAGGCTAACATGCCTAGACACAAAGAACCAAACAATGACATAAAACTGCAAGGACTGGTTGGAGAGAAGGTGGAAGGAGAGGAGAAGGAGGGAAGAGAAAGAAGGGGAAGAAACATTTTGAAACCTCTTAACAACGGATTAGACACAGGATCCTCAAGAGATATTTCCTGATCAAGTTCATCTCTGTCTGTCTGTCTGTCTGTCTGTCTGTCTGTCTGCCAGTCTATCCAAAGAGTACTATATACACAAATGGGATTTTGTTCCAGGAATGCAGGATGAGTTAACACAAAAATAAATCAATGTAATATACCATATTAGTTATAAACAAATGAAAACCATGTGATCACTTAATAGACACTGAAAAATATCTTAGAAAATCTGTACCTTTTGTGGTTTAAAGTAAAACAAATTCCTAAGCAATGTGGAAATAATCAGGAAATTTTCAACCTGGATAAAGTTATGTATGAAACCTGACAGCTGACATACCTAAAAGACTCAATTCCTTCCTCCTATAATCAAGAAAAAGGCAAAGATTTCCAGTTCACTTACATAGAATCAACCTTGTACTCTATGTTCTAAGGGGAATTAAATATGAAAAAGAAAGAGCATTTATATTGGAGAGGAAGAAAAGGCTATTTGTACCTATTTTGTATATAGGGTTAAATGCAGACGATTCCAAGGAATCCATTAAAAGCAGTTTGAATATAGTAGATGCAGTGGCAGTGTACAAGATCAATATGTTGAAATCACTTGTATTCTAATACACAGTGTATGACAAAAAAACACAGATTAGAAGAGGGACTATTTTCTAATCCCCAAACTTAGTCAAGTTAGAGTAGTCAGAACTGTGGGAGATGCACTGAGAGGCCAGTGTAGTGAAATGAGTCAGGAGTAAGGCCCCTCATGTTTATAATCAGTTTTCTGTAAGAATTCTAGGAATTTAATGGAGCTAGCATAGTCTTTCCAACAAATGATACTCGAAATAATTGATTTTCTCTGTGCAAAAGAATAAAGTTGGATCCCTATTCAGAAAGAACACTAAATCTAAAACTGCAATTCTTGGGAAAAATGTGTGTACATTTACTGCCTTGAGTTAGGTCAGTGTTTCTAACTCCAATAACAAATGGCAAGACTGAGCTTCTTCAGTTGAGAATTGAATTTGAAAATACATTACCAAGAAGTCAAAGACCAGCTTACAGAATGGAAGAAAGTATTTGCCAATCCTATATCCTACATGTGGCTCATAGTTAGAATAGTATCTATTATTTAAAACAATTTTAAAACATACAATTTGATCATATTCTTCTTCCCCAAGTCCTCCTCCTCTCCCCTCCCTACCCACCCACTTTAAGTTTTCTCAAAAAACAAAAACCTTACACAACAAAACCAAAGAAACAAAATAAAATACATCAAAAGAAGAAACAACTCCCCCTCACCAAACTGTAACCAAACAAGAGCATTCAAAAAAATTATGGCGTATGTTCTGTGTTTGGTCAACTACTCCTGAACATGAGGCCTACCCTGAAGTGATTGATGTCAGCTCATTGACAGTTCAGTGGTTAACTTTTACCCTAGTAGCTAGGTTTTCATTTATTCATTTTTAAAAATATAACAAAATAAAATATAATAAGATAAAACAAAAAAAAACCCTATCACATTGAAGTTGGGCAAGGCAAACCAACAGAGGGAAAAGAGGGCAAGAGAAGGCACAGGAATCAGAGACTCATTCATTTGCACACTCAGAAATCCCACAGAAACACTGATCTGGAAGGCATAAGTGCAGAGGACCTGGTGCCAACCCGTGCAGGCTCTGTGCATGCTGCTTCAGTCTCTGAGTTCACATGAGCTTTGCTCCTGTTGAATTAGAGGGTCTTGTTTTCTTGGTGTCCTTAATCCCCTTGGCTCTTACACTCTTCCCCCCTCCTTTTCCACAGGGTTCCCTAAGGTCTGAGGGGAAGGATTTAATAGAGACATCCCAGTTAGTACTGGGTGTTCCAGGGTCTCTCTCTGCATTAGTTCTTAGACGGTTTGGAAGATGAGTGTGAGTGAGAATTTTTCAGAAAATATGAGTGAAGGAGGGAGTTTCAGACAGATTTGCTTTAAAAAGCTAATTTTTGTTTTATTCAGGTACAAAACTCAAACATGAACAACGATACATATTACCAATGTTCAAAGCTGATTTGGGTAGAATTGGAATACAGTTGCATACAACATATTCCAGAAGAATTAGAAAAGTCAAAGTAATGGATAACAGAAAAGAGCCTCCATTCTTCAATGAAGATAACGTGGGACCATTTTATTTCAAACTTCCTTTCTATGACACCATGGAACTCTTCATCGAAACCTTGACTGGAACATGTTTTGAACTAAGAGTTTCACCCTTTGAAGCTATTATCTCTGTGAAAGGAAAAATTCAAAGATTGGAAGGTACTAGTCTTTGTACAATATGAGGATAAAGCATCTTATAAGTTTTTTAGTCTTTGCTTCTATAATATGAAGATTAAACATAAGCTTTTTAGTGGACAAAATTTAAATGTAAAAGTTTAAGCATATGATGATAGGCTAATAAAATCCCCACCATGCCTTCATCCGCTTCCAGCTTAGAAACCACCTTCTTTATAATCTTGTTTTCCTGCCTTGCTCTCTTCACAAGATTGTCTCAATTCAGATCTCCAGCATCATGTTAATGGCATAAGATAAATATTTCAAAATAGTCTTCTGTAAGGTAGGATGATGCACAAATTGTACTATGACTACTTTGCAGTTGCTTTTAATGGGAAATATTTCCTTTTAGGGAATTTGCTTTTTTTTTCTCACCACTTTGTAAATCCTTTTGTACCATGTGGAGATTTTCTGAAAGCTGTAGGTTTCATTTACATATATTCAAAGTCCCTCTAATATAGCAAGGGTTTTGGATGACATGTAATATCTTTTTGTGGTGTACATGTTGGTGGTGTCATAGGTAACTTTTGTTAAAATTGCTCTTCCAGATTACCATTTATAGTTGTCCAGTTTGGGCTAGAAAATTAAATTATTCCATATAACACTCAATAGATCTGTTCTGGGAGAGTTAACTGGAACTTGTTTGTAATATGAAGATTCTAATTAGAACTGTTTTCCAGCCAACTTAAATACAGAATTACAGAAGGATGAGAGTGGGTGGAATTGTTCGGTCTGTGTGAGATCAAAGATTCTGGGTATTTGAGGTTTTGAATATTTGCTTTTCCTTTGTCCCTTTCCCTTAAGGTAGTGTTAAGAGGTAGCTGAGTCTAGAACCACACCAAAAAATGGCACATGCACCCTTGTTTTTTTTAAGCGACAAAGGCAGTGACAGTCATTGTGTTCTGCAGGAGACTTCAAAAGAACAGCCTTCATGAAAAATCAATTTAAATCCTTTTCTGGATGGCCTTTGTTCTTCCTCACTGGACGTCAATTGGAGCTAACATGGGAAGACTATCAAGACTCCAATTAGCAAGATTTGGCTGGAGAGGACAGAGGGGACAGTGCTTGAGTTAGTCCTGCAGAGGAAATGGTTGTTCCTCCAGAAGGCTTTTCCTTTGGGTAACTTTTGATGAGTTCAGAACTAGTGCCTGGTGGGAGGGGAGACAGAAGGGCTCTGTGGAGGGATAGGCTGAGGAGACCATGGTGACCTGGGGTGACTGCACTGAGGGAAGCAGTAGCTGACAGGAACTGCAAATGGGTCTGGAAGGGGCAGAAGCAGCAAATTCACTAAGAAAATACCATTAATTTCTAAAGTCACAGTTTTAGTTATGTGTGTATACATACACATTCGTGTGTGCTTGTCACAGCACACCTGTGAGGTGAGAGCACAGCTGTTGGACTTGAGTCCCTCTTTCCACTCTGTAGTTCTTGGGGAACAGGCTCCATCAGGCTTTACCCACTGATCCATCACTGCATGTTAACCACATCTTGCTGCCTCTCAAATTCATATTTCTTAATCTCAAAAATAGGAATAACGACAGTTACAGTTGTTGCAAATGATCTCAGGATTACATGAATTACCAAGTGTAAAATGCCCATTTTCCTTATCTCCTAGTCTGGAGATGTCGTGTGTTTCTGAGAACCTGATGCGCTGTACACTTGAGGAAGGATATACCTTGCCTTTCTAACTCACTTCCTGGAGCTTACTAACCAGAGCAGTGGTTTACAAAGGTGTGGACAGCCCTTCCAGGAGGTGTGCAAAACACTGTGCTAGACTTTAGAAAGAAGTGTATGCCAGAAGCATAAGGGGCTGTCTGGAGCAGTGGGGTCCTTGTGCCCTCAGCTTTGGCATTGCTGTTCCCTAAATAAATGTTCTCTCCCTCTCCTCCCCTCCCCCTCCTCTCCTCCTGTCTCCTTCCCTCTCTTCCCTTCCCCTTCCCTCCTCTCAACTTCTTTCTTTTTTTTGAGACAAAGTCTTATGTATCCTAGCTTGGATAATTTCTATTCTTGTATGGCAAGACCCACTTGAGTAGCAGTGGCAGGATCCAAATCGGGCGGGGTCCTCCTACATCAATTAATAATGCGTGCCTCACAGGCCAATCTGATGGAGGCAGTTCCTCAATTAAGATTCCCTTAGCCCAGATATGTCTAGGTTTGTGTTAAATTGGCAAAATCTAACCAACAAGTCTACCCCTTGTCAATCTGACACACAGATACATTAGTTAACTCATAATCTTTTCCCCCCTTTGTCCCCGATATCATGTTAGTATCACGATATAATATACAATATAACTTTAATATACAGTATAACTTTGAAAGTCCCATAGTCTTCAAAATTTCCACTGATTTAAAAACCCAAATTCTTGGCTGGCATGGTTGCACATGTCTTTAATGATGTAATCCCAGCACCTGGGAGGCAGAGCCAGCTGTGTCTCTGTGAATCTGAGGCCATCCTGGTCTCAAGGAGTTCAGGAACAACCAGGGCTGCTATTATACAGAGAAACCCTGTCTTGGAAAAAAAAGGTTCAAAGTCCCTTAGCTGTGGGTTCCTGTAAAATAAAAACCAAGGTATATACTTTCTTGTGTTAAGTGTGAAGAACCAGTGCACAATTATACTTAGAGTACAACCAAATCAAATTCCACAGTATAGACAGTTCAGTGTCCACAGCCTGGCACTCGCACTTAGGTAGTCCCTCCTATCAGCTCTGTCATCCATGCTACACACAACTCTCTCTTAGGCTCAGGCTGGCTCCACTCCATACCTGCTCCTGTGCTTGGCAGGGCTCTGAGAGTCACATGTGCTGTGGTCTCCACAGCTACTGAAGCTGCATCTTCATTAATAACCATTCTTGGCTTCCTGGAGTGCTAAGCCTCAACTTCTCTCCATGACTCCATCAGTCCTGGGGCCTGCATTGCTGATGAGGCTGCACCTTTGCCAGTAGCTTATGTCAGTGCCACTGCTATTCTGATAGAATGAGTTTCTCATTGAGGTTCTCTCTTGACAGATGACTCTAGTGTGTGTCAAGTTGACAAAAACTGACCAGTCCAACTGATTTTCCAAGGAGCAATGTTTTCTGCTTTTAATTAGAGAATGCATTATAAGCCAAGATCTGGACTTAATAGTAGACTTTTTATTCATAGTAATGGAAGTGCAAGGACAGTGGATGAGAACAAATGAAGATATTTGTATTACTGGTAATACACTCTCATGAAAGAATAAGGCAAGTCCTTCACATAGGAAACCCTGCAGGTTGGCTTGGTTGCCTGGGTCAGTACAGCTGGAGCAAAATAATGGGACACTTGTTGGAAAGTGCTTAATAAAACATGTGAAGGCTTAAGAAAATCAAAAGAGAATTAAAATCCTGTTAATAGTAGCTTTTAAATCAAGGTGAAATTACTTGCAATAAAGAGGGCTCAGGATAAGAACTGCACAGCTGTGGCTATCTACAGGTATTATATTGGGTATGATCATTTGCAATTTTGGAATAATTATATAGAGTTATGTAACTTCCACACAGTAATGGAAATTTTGCAAATAGTTCATCTTTCCATTTATCTACATTAGTACCAAAAGAGGCAGGTAGTTAAAAGAAAAAAAAGTTAAAAAAATGTCATGTAAATAAATGTTTTTTAAAAAAAGGAGTTTGAACCTAGAGGTATCTTGCTTGGGTAGTTAATGCTACTCCCAGAAGTCTTAGATTATTAAACCAAAATCCCAGTGCCAGATGTATATTCTCCTTACAAGTTATTTATCAGGAAGTCCCCAGAGGTACCCAAAGCAATAAGACCTATTCTTACTCTTGGTTGCCCACCAGAGCCAGATGGTAGAACTCAGTTGCTGAAGACACAGTCCAGTTTGTTAGCAAGACATAGAGAAATCAAGCTGTAAATAAGCTAGACACTTCTTCACTGTGCTATAAGTTGCTGCACTGGGGGAGAAAATTGATCTATGGTCTTTCCCAGATGTGGCCCTTCACACTGAAATACTGAACTGCAATGTAAATGGCCAGTGGGTAGTCACTCTCTGATTGGATCTGAGCCCATACCACAGGAGGGAGTCCATGTCTGATACCATAAAATCCATGGCTATGGAGCTTGTAGGCCTTAGAATTTGAAATTATTGTTATTACTATCTTGCTAAATGGACCTATGTCAAAATGCCTTAGAAATATTATGTTTATAATTATAGATTTGTGCTGCTGCCACCTGTAGTAAGAGCAACCTTTTGCAGTAGGCAGTGGTTAATGCAGAGACTCATAACTAGTCAGAGTGCTCAGAGTGACTGTTGAGCACTCAGCCCCAAATGAGACTTTTACCTCATACTGCCTCAAGGTTCAGGGAATACTGGAGAAGTGCAGAATGAATTAAGACCCAGGGGATGCAGAGGTGTATCCTGAGATTGTCTTATGATCACAATATGACTATTATATTCGTGAATCCAAGGCTGAGGTTGCCTGTATAAGATGGAGCATCCCAGACTGGACTGGGGGAGGGTGTTTATGAGATAACACTCCTGAAGCTGTTGCCAGTCAATGGCTGTTGAGCTGAGTGAGTGATTTTGTTTCAGTGCTGCAGCCATTGCTAAGTTTTCATACACTAGTAAATGACACTACATCCATGCTCATGTAGGCAGCCCAAATTCAATTCAGCGGGTCAGGTAGAAAATCATGAAGTAGGAGGGGAACTGCTGGGAGAAGGAGTAGCTGGGAGATTGAGAGAGAATAAAGGGGTTAATATGATTACAATACATTATATACACATGTGAAACTCACTACATAATTACGTGGTTTTCTTGCGAGGGGAAGGAGAGAGAATTCTGTGAGAAGTACAGACTCTTTATGCTTTTCCTGCCTTGACAGAATGAAGGGTTGAGAAGGTCTTCTTTTGTGAAGTGTCTTGCTAGAGTAGATGTGTATGTAGGTCCTGCCTTATGGAACTGTTGTGTGGATGTTGGTCCTGGCTCTGTGATGTCTTTGGGGAATGGGGAGGTCCAGGAATGGAGGAATTGCTGATCCATCTCTGTAGTTCCTACTGGGGCAGGTTTGGACCCCAAGAAGCAGCTGGGCCTGCTTCTGTGTGGCTCATGTATCAGTCTGCCTCTGTGCTGTTATATGGCCCTTCATCTGCCTGGTTGCTCATGGCAGTAGGGCAGAGACACAGTTGTGTTGGTTCTGTTTCTGAGTTGCCCTCCTGGGTATGAGGTCTACCACTAAATTAGTGGTTCTCAACCTTCCTAATGTTGTGGCCCTTTAATATAGTTTCTCATGTTGTAGTGATGCCCAACCATATTTTTTTTTTGGTATTTTATAAATGTAATTTATGGTTATAGATTATAATGTAAATATCTGTGCTTTCCAATGATCTTGGGCAACCCCTGTAAAAGGGTCACTCTATCTCTAAAGGGTCATGACCCATAGGTTGAGAATTCTTGATCTAAGTGGTCTACCAGGTCTAAGCTCAGACCAAATTCCTACCTTTTGGGAAGCTGTGCAGTTATGGCTCAAAGTTGTCCCCACCCTCAGCCCTCAGACTGTAGGACCAAGACACATGTCCTGGGGTCCCAGGGTGTGTTGAGCAAGATGGGCCTTTCTAGAGCTGACTAGCTGCTGACTCAGGTGGGAGCTTTTTAAAATGGCTTTTGGCACTGCTGCAGTCAAGTGTTCAGGAGACAGGATTTCCCCTAGAGCCATCCTGCCCTGGGTAGGTGCAGCCCTTAAAGTCTGTCTCCTCCCTTATTCTACTTCTCCTTTTGCCCCTTCCCTTCCCCCCTCTCCTCCTCCTTCTCTCCCTGCTGTTTGTTATTGAGAATAAAATATACATTTTACAGTTTGTCATCTGAAGCGAGGTTCTAGCCCCTGGCAGTTACATCCCTCCCTTCTAGGAAGACAGCAAGCCCCAGTAAGGACCCAGTCCTCCAAGTCACGGTTTGGAGTTTCTTTCCTGTTGTTTCCCAGAATTTCCTCCTAGTCTGTCTTTCTATAAAGCTAATATGTTGCTGCTGTCAGGAAGGCTGCTTTCCAACTATCTCCCTCTGACAATTCAGAGACTAGTAGTCCATGCAAGGATGTACTGGTGGGTAGGTGGGCTGGAGATATGGCTCAGAGGTAAAGAGTACATACCACTCTTACAGAAGACCTGAGCTCAGTTGCCAGCACCCATGTTAGGCAGCTCATGATTGTAACTCCAGCTCTAGGGGATTTGAAACTCTCCTTTAGCCTCAGCTGGTATCCAATACCTGTGCTCACATGCACTTACTTTGGTCTTTTTATTTTGAGATTGAAATTTATTTTGCTAATAAGATGTCTATTTAATATCTAGAAATCTCTATACTAATACAATATATCATCAAACAATCACAATGACCTAAAAATGCAATTGTATACATATAAAACATGGAAATTTCACTTAGAAAAATAAATATGAAGCAAAAGATAACCATAAGACCACACTACAGTGAGAGTTAAAGACATTAGAGTATTTAAAGATAGAAAAAAACCACTCTTTTAAGTTTTCACCTCTTCCCCTGTGACTACTGGAATAACTAAAAGAAAAAAGTTCAGTCAAGTTCTTTTTTGTTTGTTTTTTTGTTTTGTTTGTTTTTTACTTATTGCACCACATCTTATGACAAAGGACACTGGACATTAAGAAAGAGGTCTACCCCAGTCTTTGGAATTCAGTACAGTTACTTTACTTCTTGTGTGTCTTGAGTTCTTGAGGTAGCCTTGGCTTAACTGTTGCTCAGTGCTGGCAGTGCAGCATCCTGAGCTGTGTGGCTACTGATGGTAACCCCAAGCTCTGTTCCCGTTCACCCCTGGAAACAGAATGTCCTTCAGTGCTTGATCCTAGCATGTCATATGACCCTGAATAGGTTGGTGTCTGGGTTGGGTACAGGATGTCTTCCTGATCTTTGGGGGACCTGGCTGACACTGAGTCATCATTGAATATATTTACTAGATAATTTACAACCTTTGTCTAGTAAATCTAATGTTTGTGCTTCTTCAGGAATAGTTATTGATTTCTTTAATAAATGTGCTATTTATTTCTTTGCATGATTCATAGTTATTTAATGAAACTGGATATTTGAATATTATTATGTGATAATCCTGGAAATCAGATTCTTCATCCTACTTATGATCTATTTTTATTGCTTGCTTAGTGATGTTCTTTTTTTTTTAACCATTCTTTTTTTTTTTCTCGTTTTTTTTTCGAGACAGGGTTTCTCTGTGTAGCCCTGGCTGTCCTGGAACTCACTCTGTAGACCAGGCTGGGCTCGAACTCTCGAATTCAGAAATCCGCCTGCCCCTGCCTCCCAAGTGCTGGGATTAAAGGCGTATGCCACCACCGCCCGGCTTTTTTAACCATTCTTTATCATGGACACTATGGAGGCAGAAGTAGAGTGTCTGTTTCTGTCACCTTCTAAGATGACACCATGCTGGTATCATGTAACAGTGTATCAACATAGTCAGTGGTAACGAATGAAACGTAGGCTGCTGCTTCTTGGTGCCTATGAAATAACAAGTGGTTTTGGTGAGTGTTACTCAGATATACCACATCATGGCAAATTAACTAATAATCAGGGATTCTCCTAATATTCTTGGGGAATAGACTCACACTGCAATGTGAAGTGAGTACACCATGCCAAACCATGAGTATTTAAAGAAATCTGGGTGAAGGAAAGATTTTAAAGGTAAAGGTGATGAAGATTACAAAAGACATTTTGAAGTTGTTACTCTTGGCCACAGGATAAATGATAGTGGTGCCAGTCATACACTGAAGAAGACAGCTATTGGGCCAGAGCCCTTGAACCAGAAGTGTGTTTAATTCGTAAGTATTCTGAGCTCTTTAATGAAACAGTGATGTATCTCTTTAGAGGTGGTGTTGAAATTTTAAACACTTCTTATTATCACCTTTCCTTAAGGTATTCCCATCTGTCAGCAGCACTTAATTTGGAATAACATGGAGCTTGAAGATGATTATTGCTTGAATGATTACAAGTGAGTGTTACTGCACATTGGCAGCTTTATAGGTACTTGGGATTAGGACTGCACACGGCTGGTTTCTTTATAGGTACTCAGTATCACGACTCTACATGGCTGGTTTCTTCATGCCTCTGCAGAACAGCTCTCCGATCCCAGGTTTCATTATGAATTCTGACTTCTAGATGTATTTGCTCAGTACCATCTTTGTTCCTGACCCATGTTCTCTAATATTTGTAGTCAATCTTTTAGGTTCATGCCAAACTATTGGTTCCTGCTTTCTTTTTTTTTTTTTAATTGTGTAATTCACAGTAATAGCATTTATTTATTTATTTATTTATTTTTTCTTTTTTTTCTTTTTTTTTTAATTTCTTTTTTTTTTTGAACATGAAATGCTTTTTTATAGCATGTTTTACAAGGGGAGGGGGTAAGAGGGTCCAGGTGGTGGAAAAGTACAAAATCTTCTTGGCCTGTGCCTTGAAACATGTCATGGTCTATATGGTACACTGCCTTGAATTATGATCTACCTGCAGTTCTTCAGAAGATATGGTACACTGCTTGAGTTATGGTCTCCCTGCGGTTCCTGCTTTCTTGAATGATTCTATTAACTTCTCATCCTCTTTGCTTTTTTTTTTTTTTTTTTTTTAATATTGATCTCCTCTAACCTGGCCCAGTTCCTTTCCTTTCATTTCACAAGTTTTGGGCACAGGAGAGTTGCTGACCACTGAGACTTTATTCATTAGGACCTATTTTCTCTTTACAAAGTGATACTGTTTATACCAGTAGTTACAATTGTGCTTTCTGACTTTTGATCTTTCTCTTTCCTGTCATGTAATTTATTACTCTCAAGACAAAGGAATTAGGAGGCTGAGAGGTGACATTGAACTGGGAGAACACTAGGACTTGGGAGAGCTGCTGGATTTTCTGTGTTATTTTTATTTTGCTGAATGCATTTTCTATTTCCTAGTTCTTTGGGGTTTGACTAAGTTTTTTTCTTGGTCCTCCTTTTTGTATTTTTGAGACAGGATTTCTTGTGTAGCTCTGGCTGCCCTGGAACTTGCTCTATATACCAGGCTGGCCTTGAACTCAGAGATCTGCCTGCCTCTGGCCCTGGAGCCTGGGATCAAAGACATGTGGCACCATCTAACACCTGGGCTCTCCCTTTTTACAAAGATTATGAGAACTTATAAATTTTCTGTAATTCATGTGGGTAAATACATTAATATATTTCATTTACTCGTATTGCTGTATCTTTTCCCATATTTTAGGGAATATATAATAGCACTAATAAACCAGCACATAATTAGTGGTTCATTTGACACTGAATGTTTTTTGATGATTGTAGTTTATTTTTGTGCTAATTATTCACAGCATTTCAGAAGGTTGTACCTTGAAGCTGGTTTTGGCTATGCGTGGAGGACCAATAAGTACTAGAAAAGGTAGGCATACATTAAAGCACTCTAAGGATCACTCTTAAGTAACTTAGTACTGTTCTTCGGGGGCTAATGACTAAGCATCCAAACAAGAGTTTAGCGGGGGCCATTCCTACTGAAGCCACCACAAGGTTTTAATCAAATTCACTGGCTTGCTCCCTGTCCTCAAGCCAGCTTTGTCATCTGCACACCACCACATAGAGCCATGGTCACAGCAGTCTGACTTTGTGACCCTCATTTCTAGAAGGTTTTCAGACTGTTTTGATCCTCCACAAACTAGAACACTGGAAGTTGAGTACAGATTCCTTTGCTGGCTTATTCCCACATGTCAAATTATATCTCCATACTAAATAATTTTGGTTAAGATTGAATGATTAAAATGTTAAGGCTCTGCCTCAAAATAACAACTAAAACAGCACAAGAAGAAAATCTTCCTTTTCTGAAATCATATACTGAACTACATTGCTTCTAGATGACAGACTCCCAGTGAGTGTTCAGTCATGAAGACTTATGCACACACAGACAACTTCAGCACCCACTCTTGGCATAAAGCACCCTGTACTGGTTTAGGAATGGCTTTTAGTGGCTGTGGTAATAATTAGTTCTTAGTGATGTAATATGGAAATTGGGACTTTAATTTTGAAAATAGTTCTGTATACTGTGGTATTTGCCTGTCATCTCAGCCATGCCCGAGGCAGGAGAATTGAAAGTTACAAATAAGCTTGGGCAACATAGGTGTCTCAGAGAAGGCAGGAAGCTCTATGGATAATATCATTTTTAGGTTTCAAATTTTTCAGACAGTGAAAGAACAAATCAATGTTATGTTTCAGAAGTAGTGATATTAAATTTAGACCATGGCATCTTTGATACTTTGACCTTATTGCTTTCAGAGTTTAATATTTTTCTGTTAGTGTTTCTTTTTATTTCACTTTTCTTTCTGGTGCTGGCTGTTGAACCTTGAGCCTGTGCACAGCAGGCGAGTTCTCTGCTGCTCAGTGGTATCTACTGTTGGCACCACCACTTAGGGCACCGAGCGTGGTATTCCAGCGTGGTTAATGAGTAATGAAAGTTAGGCAACTTGGAAACTTGAGCATAACTGGCTATCACTGACCCCCCAGGTTTGAAGAGTGTTGGTGGCTCCAGTAGATCTGTGTGAGTCTCCTGTGCTCGGATTGGACACACACCCTAAGACACTGAGGTCATGAGAGGAACCTTTCAAGAGACTCACGCTGAGCCTTTCAGGAGGCACGCGCTGAGCCTTTGATGCAGTGCAGTTTTAGCATGCCTGTGACCTTCCTTAGGCTTTCTTGTGCTCTTTCAACTACTTCAAGGAATAGCTATAGAAAGAGCGAAAAGATTTACTTTGTTGTTGTTGTTGTTGTTTTATTTTGTTGTTTTCTTTTGCTGGTACAGACTGGACCCAGGACCTTGAACATGCTAGATATTCACTCTCCAATGAATCCTGTCTCTAGCTCTCTCTTGCTTCTAATTGCTTGAATGTAGCTCCCAATGGTGTGTGTGTGTGTGTGCGCATGCGTGCACACGGACACACTGTCTTATGATTATTTATTATTATATAATCTAAAGTAATTGGAATTTATAATTCATTTAAATGATTGATTGTTGGAACCAGTATTTAAAAGCACAGAAGGCTGAAGGGGTTTAGCTAAAATAACAATAGAGAAATCTATCAACTGTTCTGGTACAAGAATATAAATGACCTCATGTTTTTAGTTACGCTTCTCTTTAGGCATGCAACATAATGATGTAGTTTTCTTTCATATTAATATAAAACAAGCCATAAAATTGAGAGGATTTAGGAGAGACAGCAAGAATTGGAGGAAAGAGGGAAGGAGGGGGGAAACAATGAAAATACAGTACTCATTAATTTCTTTAAAAATTAATAAGGGATGCTATATAAAATATTAAAACATCAGAAGCCTGTTTGGAGCATATCGTATTATCACATGCACAATGTAGTTGTGCACACTCGGCATATTTATCCTGTTGCTGTAGCAAGATGCAGAAATGTGCTATGAATTGAAAGCCTGTTTATCAATCTTTCCATTTGTAGTTCCTGTGGAAGACCCACTCAGGGAGCTTGCTGAGTACATGGATTCCAGTCGCGATGAGGCCTGGGAAAGGACCTCTTGCAACAAACAAGTTACATTTTTGGTATACCGGGAAGGAGATCAACTGAATTTCTTTCGTGTAGTAGATAGGGGAGACGGCACTTTAACACCACTATCTGAATCTTTAAGGTAAACAGGCTGTATTTGTTTCATTTAGAAAAAGAGAATATACAACACACTTCAGAAGCCTTTGTCTGTTCCTTGGGTTATTGAAATAGCTGTAGTGTATTAACAAGACCGAGTAAGTTTTATGTCCCCTTGCACCTTTCCCTGATAAGTAATTATAAATTTATCCTTCATATGACAAATACTTAAAAAATAATTTATAAATTTGAATTTCCTTTACACAGTAGATTTTTTTATAAAAATAGTTTGTTTCCATTTATTTGTGACAATAACTATTAGACTATAGTTTAGTGATAATAGTATATTATTACATACCCATGACACAGCAGAAAGGAGTAATCCTAAGGTTGGTATCATTTTTAACTCTGTTACTCAAAAACAGGTAAATCTCTTTACTTCTTTTTTTATTTTGTTACTATTAAGAGGAAATAAATTGTATATTCTAAAACCAGAAGGGAGACACTACTGATTGCTCAGGTAGGCAGGGAAATGAAGGAATTGGGAAATGAAGGAGTTTTTGTACATCTCAACTTACAGTAAGCCCTCTTCTCACGTTTATTTTTATCTTTAAATACATTTTTTTGTGTGAACATGTACCTACATGATTGTACCATGTTGCTTATGGAAGTCAGAGGACATCTAGGGAGTCGGTGCTCGCTTTTCATCATGTAGGTCCTGAGAATTGAACTCGTGTAGTAAGTCTTTGACAGCAAGTGCCTTGACTGGTCAAACCATCTATCAGCCTGGCTCTCTTCACTTTCAAGTCATCAAACACATACTGAACATTGGTAGCCAGTGACTAGCTAATCTGGAGACGCTCATGTACTAGCTGTGGTCCTGGTGCTATACTCTTGGTGATTGTTGCAGAGGGTTATGAGCTCTGGTGTCAGATGAGTTGGTCTTCATTTCCTGTGAAACAGAATTAGGGCTGGTCTGTGTGAAGTGACTTTAAATGAAGAGGAACATTTTGCCAAGCAGACAAAGGAAGGAAAGTTACTACAGGTAACTACAGTGAGGCTCACAAAAAGGTGAAAATCTATTGCTAAAATTTTTCAAAAGAAAACCCAGCTTGTGATCTAGAGAAGTCTTGGGGTCAGATGTCTACAAACAGAATAGTGCTTTGTTAATGGCCCACACCTTATACTAAAGGTGCCATATGGCAGTGTGTGTTCTATAGTTTTAAGAGATGTATCTGCTTTCACATTCATATTCAGTGTGATATAATCCATCTCCTTTCACTTAGATGATTGAGAGCTCTGAGTTTCCTGACTGCTAGTTGGCTAGAGGCTTCTCTCAGCTCCCCTTTGATTAACTCAGAAGAAACTAATTTGAGGCCTGTCAGAATTACTTTATTTTTTACCACATTAAGTTAAATAGACCATACCCACACTCAAGGATAGAGTATACTGGTTATAGTTACCAGGAGAGAGCCTTACAGTTTCTTCTAAGATTCTGTTCAGTGTGTGGGAAAGAGAGGCTGGACTCTTGGAGGTCCGACTAACAACCAGTGGCTAATTGCTTGCTTGCTTGCTTTTCTTTTTCTATTTTTTTTTTGTTTTGTTTTCAAGAAAGCATTTCTCTGTGAGGCCTTGGCTATCCTGGAACTCACTCTTTAGACCAGACTTACCTTGAACTCAGAGATCGGACTGTCTCTGCCTCCCAAGTGCTGGGATTAAAAGCATGCAAGGGGCTGTTTTCATAATAGGTCAGATCTGGTTAGCACTAGAAGTGTGACATCTGCCTTGGACTAGAAGTAGAGAGGGGTTAGCAATGAAGATTAGTGAAGATCATTAGAAGAATTCTTTCATGACAGTTTCTTCACATGTGAGCCCCTTGATAATATGTCATCCTCAAATTTCCATGGTTTTTATATATCTTATACATCTTCTCCCATTTGCTTGTCATTTCCATGTCTCATTTTCATCCTCTTCAGCTAATTTCTTGTCATCTTTGAGGCTGAGGATGGCTTTGACCTCATCACGTAGCAGAATCTGGCCCTTCATTCCTTTACCTCCCAAGTGCTCAGACTACAGGTGTGTGCCACCAGGCCTGGCTCCCCTGGCTAATTTCTGGTTTTGTTATTACATTATGTAAATATTACATATTTACATGTGTGTGTACGCATGTGTGCACTTTTTCTGCACACATGCACATGAATATATACATGGATGTCAGAGGGAATCTTGTAGATGGTTCTAACTTTCTGTCACGTAGGTCACAGGGATGGAACTTGGGTTGTTAGTTCTGCACAGAAAAAGTATCTTTATCCACTGAGCCATCTTGCTGGCCTGTAATTTCAGTTTGTGTTACCGCTTAGCCCAAATATTGTCATGAAGTTAACAGTGTATTTTTTGTACAGGTCACCAAAAATAATGAGAAAAACCATGATTATTATGGTTTGAATTTGAAAGTTCCCAAAGCCTCCTGTTTAGGGGTTTGGTTGTTAGTTGATTGGTTTTTTGGGAAATGATTGACTCTCAAGCTCTCAGACATAATTAACAAAGTGTCCCTTGATGATCTATAACATAATAACATATTGGGTGGTGGGGCCTACTTGAGGACGTGAGGTGGAAAGATAGAACACTGGCTGTACCTTCTTTCTCTCAAAAATATTTATTATTTGAGTGTGTGTGTGTGTGTGTGTGTGTGTGTGTAGAATGTGGAGGTCAGATGACTAGTAGGAGTTGGTTCTTGTGTGTGTGTGTGTGTGTGTGTGTGTGTGTGTGTGTGTGTAGAATGTGGAGGTCAGATGACTAGTAGGAGTTGGTTCTCTCTGGGGTCTTGTGGGTCCTGAGGACTAAACTTAGGTTGTCAGGTTGGTGGAAAGAACCTTTGCCTCTGAAAGCTTGCTTCTTTCTCTCTCTCTGCTTCCTGGCTGCCGTGAGGTGAGTAGCTCTGCCCTGCCATGTGCGTCCCACCATGTGTCGTCTTGCTATGGTCTGGGACAACAGAACCCAGTGCCATGGATTAAAGCCTCTAAACTCGGGAGCAAGTTAATCTCTCCTCCGTTTAAATCACTCCACCCATTGTCACAGCAATGGAGAACTGATGAACACAGAGATAAAAGCCACCCACGTGTTGCCCAACAAACTCCTGGGATACATGAAGCTTATGACTGATTCTGCTATTGTAGCAATACATGGTGGGTCCACGTATTTATCAGATATATACTATGGTGAGCGTCAAAATCACAGCTAGAGGTCCCCAGCACTCACCTATTTCTTCCTAAGTTGGAATTAAAAAAACTAGAGAGTAGCTTCTTAAGAAGGTGTGGCTGAGAACACAAGGAGTTCCAGTATACAGATAGACATGAAGCAGCCATGACACTGAAGACTGGAGCAGAGAGAGAAAGAGAGAGAGAGAGAGAGAGAGAGAGAGAGAGAGAGAGAGAGAGAGAGCGCCTCCATGCAGTGCGACTGTGGCAGCACAGCAGAGGGAAAAGGTACCAGCAGGTACCTAGGTGGAGACCTAGGGAATATAGCTGACATGGACTCAGCATGGCACAGAGGGGCAGTCTCAGCCCCACTGCTCAGAATTCTGCAGAGCAGGCTTGATAGAGAAGCTTTCTGCATTTTCCAACACACATTGGCAATGCTGTTGTGAGGAGGGTGGTGTTCTGGAGAAGGGTGAATGGTGTGTTGGAGCGTGCAGCTTTGGGAAACAAAAAGCCCTTTATTTTACTGTCCCTTCTGCATTGAAGAATTTACACAAACATGAATATGCTCTCAGTGAATAGCTCTGAAAGCCAGTTTGCCAGAGGAGACCGACATCCTGTAATTCCATGCCAATGGTGCTTGGTAGGTAACAGGAAGAGACTGCAGAACTCACTTTCCCCATTAACACTGTTGCTGCTTAGGAACTTGAAGAACCAATCCAATGGATCTGATTAGTTGGATTGCTGCCTGCTGTACCCAGCTCCTCAGCGCAGATAGTTGCTCTCACTTCTATGTAGGCCTCAGAAGGGTCCTGCAGTGCCTGGCCTTGGCCTTTGCTCTCGAAGAACTAAGCAAGACATGATAAAAACTGATTGGAATAGTAGTACAATTCTTCCATGTACAGTGGACCATTTCAGTAGAAACAATGCTTTCCTTTCTTAAGACTATTTTTCTAATTTTTTTGGTACATGTATTTTGCTTCACGCTTTTTATTTGTCTTTTAAAACTTTTTGTATTTATGTTATTGACTTGTTTCTACCTTTCTCATGTTTCCTTTTTACTTGTTTTTTTCTCCTGTTTGGGTGAGAATCCAGGACTCTGCACATGCTAGGCAGCTGCTCTAACAATAGCTAATAATATCCCCAGTTCTCTCCTTAAATATTCTGACTTTTTGTGATCTTTTCTCTCTCATTCCTAGGCAATTTTACCACTTAAAATTTTTAAACAATTTATTTCATTTTTATTTATGTTTGTGCACATGTGCATTACATGGTGGACAAAGGACAACTGGAGTGAATTCTGCTGTGTGAGTTTTAGATATTGAACTCAGGTTTTCAGACTTGGCAGCAAGTGTGTTACATACTGACCATCTCTGCAGTCCTGTCTTTACTTTGTATTATTTGGCCTGTCATTCTGGTTGGACATTTTATGTATTATTTTCTTTCCCTTTTCACTATTTCTGTGTCTGGTTTGCATGTATTAGCTAGCCTGTTCCTCTTTCCGGATAGGGTTAGGAATTGAATACTCTCTATCTTTTTTTTTTTTTAAATTTATTTATTTTATTTATGAGTACACTGTAGCTGTCTTCAGACACACCAGAAGAGGGCATCAAATCTCATTACAGATGGTTGTGAGCCACCATGTGGTTGCTGGGATTTGAACTCAGGACCTCTGGAAGAGCAGTCAGTGCTCTTAACCACTGAGCCATCTCTCCAGCCCGAATACTCTCTATCTTAATTAAGAGAAATTAATCCTATTTACTGAGATTCATCTCTGCTGGGACCTCAGAGAATATCTCTACTTTAAAAATAGAGGACATTAGAGCCAGCAGGATGGCTTCACAGGTTAAGGTATTTGCTACCTGAGGATGCAAGCCCGATAAACTGAGTCAGCTCCCAAGAGCCCACATAACACTAGAGAGACTTTACAGAGTTGTCCTCTAACCTTAGCATGTGTACCATGGCATTCACTCCACCCCCCCCACACTAATAATAATAATAATAATAATAATGATGTCAATTAGAAAAAAGAGGTCATAAAAGCCCATAGCTAGCACTTGGGCCTCAAGTCAGTGTAGTTAGGGGTGCTCAATGATCTGTTCCTAGATATTCATTCCTATAGCACTAGCAGAGAGAAGCAATGGCCTCATATGTCCAAGGACACACCACTCCCATATTTCTTCAGACTGCACATTACTGAGAAGGGTTGGGGTATAGTCCCTAGACAGTATAGCAGCCTGAAGTGTCAGAGGGATGCCTCTGTGTTAAGACCTACAAAGAAAACAGGGACCTAGTTTTTAAAATATTGTCTAATGATTTCAGTTCTATCTGATGTAACATGTATGCTTCTAAGTCCATTTTTCTTGTACACTGATTTTTTAAGTTACAAAATTACACTAAGCATGGTGATGCTCACCAGCAGTTGGCAAACAGGAGAAGAGGAATTTCTCCATGTTCAACCTGGTCTAGGTAGGGAGTTCTAGGCTACCACCAGAGCTACACAGTGAGACTTTGTTTCAAAAGAAAAAAAGACAGTACCAAATAGCAATGCACAGCATCCACACATGATAACTGTGACTGCATCACTGTCATTGGAGCTTGCCAGGCTTTAGTGTGCAGTGCTAAGGGTTGTCTAACACCACTGTTAGTTTCAGCACTGTGCAGAAGAATGATATGTAATGCTCAGACTAGCCATTCTATCTCTACTACAGGTAACCTGGATTCTGTATAAATTATGTGCTAAAAATACAATTATTTTGATATTTTCCCAGTTGTTTAAAGGTGTGAAAAACTTTAGTTTATAGGCCACACAATAGGTTGCAGGTCAACTTTGACACATTACCATATTTTGCTGAATTATTGGATTCATTCACATACAAAATGTTAATTTTTATCTTAAATCATTTTAGTGAATCATGCTTGCTTGTTTTAAAAGAGAGAAATCTAAGTAGACGCTGTAAGGGTTAAATGATAACTTGCCTTTTACAAAAACCTGTGAGGATGTTAAGCATAGTGGCTCAGATCTGTAATCCCAGCACTGGGAAGCTGAGAAAAGGCTGGCCTACAGTGTGAGTTCCAGGTCAACCTGAAATAGAAAGTCAAATCTTGCCTTTAAAAAGCAAAACACAAATTAGACCCTGGTTTTGGGATGAACGTTATTCATGTTGAAATAAATGTCACATTTGTCCATCTGTTGTTATTTAATCATATTATTAAGGATCTAGAGAATGCTTAAATATTAAAATGCAAGAGACTATTAGAGCATTTAAATATAGGGATTGGAGAGATAGCATCATGGTAAAGAGTACTTACTACTCTTCTAAGAGAAAAGACCATGCATTAGTTCCCAGCATTCACATCAGATGGCTCCCAGCCACCTGTGACCCTGATCCCGGAGATCCAGTGCCCTCCTCTAGCCTCCATACATACCCTTCAGCATGTTACATACCATCTCCCAAACACACATACACAGGAATAAAGATAAAAGCTAAATTTTAAACAATGAATATTAAATATATAGATTTTTAGGGACTTATAAATTATTGTAAATTATATATTATCTTAGTCTAGTTGTATTTTTCCCATTGAGCATAAATGATTGGCTTCTAGCTGATCTCATGAATCTATGATTGTTGAGAGAATAATAGACATGGTAACCCCAGCATTAATTACCATGTAGTCCTACACGGTAGTTTACCTAGAACTCCCTATCAAGTCCAGCCTGACTTTGAACATGGAGAAATCCCTCTTCTGCTTCCCATCTGTAATCCTAGCATTGGAGAGACAGAGGCGGAAGGATTGCTAAAGGCTCAAGGCCAAAATGGTCTACAATAATGAACTACAGACCAGTCAAGGCAGCATAGTTGGTAACTGTGATCCAATCCTTTTCTCTCCAAAAAGATAATTTGAAAAATGAAATGAGGCCGGGCAGTGGTGGTGCACGCCTTTAGTCCCAGCACTTGGGAGGCAGAGGCAGGCGGATCTCTGAGTTTGAAGCCAGCCTGGTCTACAGAGTGAGTTCCAGGACAGCCCGGGCTATAAAGAGAAACCCTGTCTTGAAAAAAACAAAAAAAAAAGTTTTATACTCTAAAATGTATCCCCTAAAATATTTCTCTTCATATATACATTCCACAGGAGAGTGTGTTTTTTGTGACTATAAAATTGTATTAGAAACAGCTTAAACTATTTCTTAAGGGGTAAAGTTAAAAAAAAGAATAGTGCAGAGAAATATTT
This sequence comes from Grammomys surdaster, assembly GCF_004785775.1. Classification (NCBI taxonomy): domain Eukaryota; kingdom Metazoa; phylum Chordata; class Mammalia; order Rodentia; family Muridae; genus Grammomys; species Grammomys surdaster. The sequence continues at coordinate 3,100,826 of NW_021620771.1, read as the reverse complement.
AGAGTTAAAATATTTTAACGGTAATCAAGACTAGAGTATGTAAAAATCACTCCTTCTGACTTTATAAGGTAAACTGACAGAAATCTTCATGATCTTTCATTTTCAAGTTTCTTGACATAGAGACAAAGGTGGTCACAAATATTAATTTTGTCATGCATTGTCACGCATTGCATTGCTCTGACAAGGAGTAACAGGGAAACTTAGCTTTGGAACTACACAAGTTGGCTGTTTGGATCTGAGGCTCAATACCTACTGTCTTTCTGGTCTTGAACCAAATAACTTAACCTCTTATTTCTTAAAACTAGTTTAATTTTTTTAATTAGAGAAGGGTCACTTTGTAGTCCTGGATGTTTTAGTACTCTTTGGTAGACCAAGCTGGCCTTGAACTCATAGAAACCCTTCTGCCTCAGCTTCTTAAGCCACTGCTGCCAATCTGGAAGTCCTTGGGGACTGAACCCAAGTTGGAATCAGATCTAGCTAGGTACTCAGAGTCAGTTTACCTGCCCCTCCTGTGAGCCAGCCTGCCCATCACTGGGCCCTGGTGAAGCAGACCCAAGTCCTACATAGGCACATACAGAGTCATTGTCTGTGTCTGCACATGTCAGCCTTTCTTTCCCCTGCTCTCCTCCACTCCCTGCTTCCCTCCCCACCCCATTCACCTTATCAACCACTCTAATACACCCTGCAGATCTGAGGCTTCTTGGAGTCTGAGCTGGAGTTTGAATCGAAACTTCATTTCAAGTAGGGCCTTCAGAGCCAGCTCATCTGACCCAACCCCCATATTGTCAGCTACCCCACCCACTGCACACATCTGAGACAGTTTGAAATCCAAATGTGGAATCAGAACTGGAAATTCAATGAAGGAACTCCTAGAGCCTCAATTCCTAGCCTCCAATCCAGAAGTACAGTTAGAGATAGTCCAATCCAGTCCTCTCCATACACACTGCTCCTATTGGACCAGGTGGAATCTCATCTGGAATCCCAGAGGAGCCCCAAGACTGAAAACACAATGTCTTAGGATTTTTATTGCTGTGAGCAAACACCATGACTAAAAGCAACTTGGGGAGCAAAGGGTTTATTTTAGCCTACAACTCTCAAGTCACACTCCAGCACTGAGGGAAGTTAGGGCAGGAAGTCAAAGCACAAACTTTGGCTTTTTCAATGTGCTTTCTTTAGTACCCAAGACCAACTGCCCAGGAGTGGCACAGCCTACAGTGAACTGGGCCCTCCCACAAAAATCGTTAATCAAGAAAATGCCTCACAGCCTTACCTACTGGCCAGTCTGGTGGAGGCATTTTCTCAGTTGAGGTTCCCTCTTTACAGGTAACTCTAGCCTGCCTCAAGTTGACAAAATTACTAAACAGGACACCAAATCATCATTCAGCTGACCCCAAATCTGAGCAATTGGGGTAATAACAAAGGTGAGACCAGAAATCCGCACAAACACCACAAATACTCCCTCATAATTCCAGATTTTAATGGTCCCCCTGACCCCTAAAACCCATACAAACTAAGAGAATTATAAAACAGGATCCCTCTTTCTGTTTCCTCCAAGAAAAACACCTCACATCAAGGACAGACAGCATTTTAGGGTAGAAGGATGGAGAAAGGTATCTCAAGTAGGAGCAACTACTGTACTAGCTGACAAGACAGAGGACACTGCATACTCTTCTGAAACAGAGCCACCAAGAGGATATTATAAACATTTACGTACCAAAAACAGGAGCATCTAATTTAATAAAAGAAATGCCTTTAGATATAAAACCACTCATTTACCCCAATACAATCATAGTGGGTGACTTCAGTATCCAACCATCACCAGTCCACAGATCATCCAGACAAAAAACAGATAAACTGCAGTTAAATATAAATCAAATGGATCTAGAAAACCTTACACTAAAACACTAAATGAGTTTTCTTCTTAGCAGCACATGGAACAGTCTCCAAAATTGACCACATATTAGGACACAAAGCAAGTCTCAACAAAATTGGGAAAATTAAAGTAACATCTTGCATCTGTGTGACCACTATAGATATCAGCAACAGAAACAGGAAAATATACACAAACTCACAGAAGCCAAACAACATACTGAATAAAAGTTCAACTATGGGAGAAATCAAAGGAAGTGTAAAACTTTCTAAAACTGAATGAAAATGAAAATAATGCATATCAAAATCTATGGGACACAATGATGGCAACACTAACAGTAATACTCCTAGTACTAAGTGCCTTTTCTTTTGTTGCTGAGAGATAGCTAGAGAGATAGCTCAGAGGTTAAGAATACTTAATGCTTTTGCAGAGGACCCGGGTTCAGTTCTCTAATGACACCATTTTCAGGTGATCCAACACCCAGCAGCAGGCATGTGTGTGGTGTACATGCGTATGTGCAGACAAAACACTCATAAATTAATTTTTTAATTGGAATGATCTCATCAACAGCTTATACATTTGAAAGCTTTAGAAAACAGGAACCAACCTTAAAAAATTAGATGGGAAGAAATTCTCAAACTTGGGCTGAAATGAATACAGATTTTTAAAATACAAAAAAAAAAATGAATGAGTTGGTTCTTTGAAAAAAATAGAGAGTTGGGCATGGTGGTGCACACCCTTGATCCTAGCACTCTGGAAGCAGAGGCAGGCAGACAGGCAGGACTGTTAAACGGAGAAGCCCTGTTTTGAAAACAAACAAACAAACAAATAAAAATAAAGAATACTCATGGTTCTTTAGCCAAATTAACAAGAGATCTAAATTCATAAAATCATAGATGAAATGGGAGATGTTGCAACATCTAGTTAGAAAATTCAAAGAACTATAAGGCCATAGTTTAAAACTATTCCACCAAACTGGATAACCTAAAAGAAATGAGTGAATTGTTAGATATATACAACCTGCCAGTATTAAGTCAAGATGAAGTAAACATCCAAAATGTGAGAGAGAGCTTTAGTTTAAAATCTCCCAACAAAAACTATGTAGGGACAGGTAGATTCAGAAGCTTACTATAAGACCTTTTCAAAGAAGAAGTAACACCAGTTCTGCTCAAAGTCTTCTGTAAAATAGAAATTGAAAGAATACTTTGAAATTCTTTTTATGAAGTCACTAGCACCCTGAGACAAAGGCCAAACACTTAACAGATAAAAAAGGTTACAGACCAGTATCTTTTATATAGAATACAAACATAATTCAAGGACATATAAAAAAAGATTACTCACCATGATCAAGTTGGCTTCATCACAGATATGCAGGGTTGGTTCAACATACGTAAACCAATAAACTGTTTACAATAATCCCACAACTAACATCATTCTAAACAAAGCATTTCCTCTAAAATCACTGTTGACTATTGTTTGAAGTTAACTAGAATAAGACAACTGAAGGAGATGATACAGATAGGAAGGAAGAAGTGAGAGTATTGTTGTTTACAGAAGATATAATTTGATAAGTAAAAGACCCGAAAGACTCACCAAAAGTGTCAGATGATGATACATTCAGCAATATAGCAGGACACAGAACACACAAAGATCAATAGCTGTTCTATGTATAAATAACAAAGATACTTAGAATGAAGCCAGCTTTCACAGTAGCATGCACACACATTATGTAATACCTAAGGAAATGAAAGACTTGTTTAATAAAAACTTTAAGACATTGAAGAAAGAAATTGAAAACACTGGAAAGACAGAAAGACTTCACATGCTTATTGATTGGTAATATTAATAGTGTGAAAATGGCCATCCTACCGAAAGCAATCTAAAGATTCATTACAATGTCCTTCAAAATTCCAGGACAGGTCTTTCCAGAAACTGAAAAAATGAATTTCACATAATATTAAATAGATAAATAACCCATGATAGCCAAGACCATATTAAACAAGAAAAGAACTGATGGACATCTCACTATTCCTGATTTTAAGTTGTACTACAGAGCTACAGTAATAAAACCAGAACGGTATTGGCAGAGAGAGGAGGGAGGGGGAAGGGAGGGAGGGAGTGAGGGAGGGAGAGATGGAGGGAAGGGAGAGGAGAGAGAAATAAATTGGGGCTGAGAGAGATGGTTCAGTGATTAAGAGGACTGCCTGTTCTTTCAAGGGATCTAGATTTGATTCCCAGCATCTATATAGTAGCTTACAGCCATCTGTTTCCAGGTGATTTATCAATTTTTATTGAACATTTTATTTATTTACATTTCAGATGTCATCCCCTTTCCCCATTTCCCCTCCCTAGAAACACCCTATCCCATGCCCCCTCCTCCTTCTTGCTTTTTTTGCCATTTTAATTACATGCAAGAATTAAGGTCAGTTCTAGGTTGAGGAACTAGCAATACAATAGATGCAAATAGTCAACGAACAAGCAAGACACTAAACACAAATAGTAAAAGAACAAGCAAGGCAATAAGCAATGTTCCATGAATATCCCTGTGATCACTGTTTTTAAGGGCTTTTTAGGA